>NC_003070.9:27639468-27939468 GCF_000001735.4 Arabidopsis thaliana | reverse complement strand
TAGCGACGGCGAGGGTAAAGTCTGAGGTTGAGAAGCTTCGTGGGAAAGAAGGGAAGAAAGTTGAGAGTGCTTCAGGGGACACAAATTTTCAAGCTTTAAAGACTTATGGAAGAGATTTGGTTGAGCAAGCAGGGAAGCTTGATCCTGTGATTGGTCGTGATGAGGAGATTAGAAGAGTCGTGAGGATTCTTTCGAGGAGAACGAAGAACAATCCTGTGCTTATTGGAGAGCCAGGAGTTGGTAAAACAGCTGTGGTTGAAGGTTTAGCACAAAGGATTGTGAAAGGAGATGTGCCCAACAGTCTTACTGATGTGAGATTAATTTCGTTGGACATGGGTGCGTTAGTTGCTGGTGCTAAATACCGAGGAGAGTTTGAAGAAAGGTTGAAATCTGTTTTGAAAGAAGTTGAGGACGCTGAAGGCAAAGTGATTCTCTTTATTGATGAGATTCATTTGGTTCTTGGTGCTGGCAAAACTGAAGGGTCGATGGATGCAGCTAATCTGTTCAAGCCCATGTTAGCTAGAGGGCAGCTTCGATGCATTGGTGCTACAACGCTTGAAGAATACAGGAAATATGTTGAGAAAGATGCTGCCTTTGAGAGGAGGTTCCAACAAGTCTATGTTGCGGAGCCAAGTGTGCCTGACACCATTAGTATCCTTAGAGGACTCAAGGAGAAGTATGAGGGACATCATGGTGTGCGAATCCAAGACAGAGCTCTTATAAATGCTGCTCAGCTGTCTGCTCGTTACATAACTGGTATGTTAAGATTCTTAATCCTAAGCTGATGTTTATGGTTTCATATAGTGTTGTTCTTGACATGACATTTTTGTGGCGATTTAGGTCGGCATTTACCGGATAAAGCAATTGATTTGGTTGATGAGGCTTGTGCGAATGTGAGAGTCCAGCTTGATAGTCAACCTGAAGAGATTGATAACCTTGAAAGGAAGAGGATGCAGCTGGAAATTGAACTTCACGCCTTGGAAAGGGAGAAGGATAAAGCCAGCAAAGCTCGACTTATAGAGGTATGATACAGCTTTCTTTTCTCATCAGTAGATAGCGCTTCAAATATAAGACTATTGTGCTTGTTCTGGAATTCTTGATTGTTAGCATCTGTTTTTGCGATGAGTCTTTGATATAATTTTCTCAAACTATGAATCTGTAGGTGCGGAAAGAGCTTGATGACCTGAGAGACAAGCTTCAGCCTCTCACGATGAAATACAGAAAGGAGAAAGAGAGAATTGATGAGATTCGAAGGCTTAAACAGAAAAGAGAAGAGCTCATGTTTTCTTTGCAGGAGGCAGAACGAAGATATGACCTTGCAAGAGCTGCTGATCTAAGATATGGCGCAATTCAAGAAGTGGAATCTGCAATTGCCCAACTTGAAGGAACTTCTTCTGAAGAGAATGTGATGCTCACAGAAAACGTTGGGCCTGAACACATTGCTGAGGTTGTGAGCCGTTGGACAGGGATTCCAGTGACGAGACTTGGCCAAAATGAGAAGGAGAGGTTGATTGGTCTTGCTGATAGGTTGCATAAGCGGGTTGTGGGACAGAATCAAGCGGTAAATGCAGTTTCTGAGGCAATTCTAAGGTCAAGGGCAGGACTTGGAAGGCCACAACAGCCAACTGGATCATTCTTATTCCTTGGACCAACTGGTGTTGGCAAAACTGAGCTCGCCAAGGCTCTTGCTGAGCAGCTGTTTGATGATGAAAACCTCTTAGTTCGGATTGATATGTCGGAATATATGGAACAACACTCTGTCTCTCGCCTCATTGGGGCACCACCAGGGTAAGTAACTTATCTTTTAGTTTTCAATATCTTCTGATTATGAAAATATTTTTTCTTACTTACACGATTACTACACTTTCTCAGGTATGTTGGTCACGAGGAAGGTGGACAACTAACTGAGGCTGTGAGGAGGCGACCTTATTGTGTCATACTCTTTGATGAAGTGGAGAAGGCTCATGTTGCTGTCTTCAACACTCTGCTCCAAGTTTTGGATGATGGTCGATTGACAGACGGGCAAGGCAGGACAGTCGATTTCAGGAACTCGGTGATAATCATGACATCAAACCTTGGTGCTGAACACCTCCTTGCAGGGCTAACTGGGAAAGTAACAATGGAAGTGGCCCGGGACTGTGTGATGCGGGAGGTGAGGAAACACTTCAGACCAGAGCTCTTGAACAGGCTTGACGAGATTGTGGTGTTCGACCCCCTTTCACATGACCAGTTGAGGAAAGTAGCTCGGCTTCAAATGAAAGACGTTGCTGTCCGGCTTGCTGAAAGAGGAGTTGCTTTGGCAGTCACTGATGCTGCTTTGGACTATATCTTGGCAGAGAGTTATGACCCGGTAAGTCTCTTCACATGATGCAGAATGCATATCATTGTTGATCTCTCAGGCTGGTTTGTTCTGTTGACTGACTCTTGTGGTTGCTTTCTTGTTTTGTTGGTTAGGTGTATGGTGCTAGGCCTATAAGGAGATGGATGGAGAAGAAGGTGGTGACAGAACTGTCAAAGATGGTTGTGCGTGAGGAAATCGATGAAAACTCCACTGTTTACATAGATGCAGGCGCTGGTGATCTTGTGTACCGGGTAGAAAGTGGAGGTCTAGTGGACGCTTCAACAGGCAAGAAGTCAGATGTGCTGATTCATATTGCTAACGGGCCAAAGAGAAGTGATGCAGCTCAGGCGGTGAAGAAGATGAGGATCGAGGAAATAGAAGATGACGATAATGAGGAAATGATCGAGGATTAAAGTCTTGACCTCCAACGTTTGAGTTCTTTTGAGGTGTTGTGATTGTATGACTTGAGCTTTCATGCTCTGTTTTGGTTTTGACTCTTTTGGTAGACTATAATGGTGTGGAACTGTAAAAAAGTCTACTTTATTATGTTTTCGTATATGTAAATCATTTTACATAAGAAATCCATTGTACGTCCCATAATCTTTTGGGGTTTTTTCATACCTTTGGGATCTTATCTTACTTAATGCTACGCATCAGTGGTTAAGAGCTGTCTTAACAATCTCATCAACGACACCTTTAGCGAGGGGGAAGAAGTGGCCACCTCCGGCAACCTCATGATAGTGAAGCCAAGGAAGCTTATCTGCAATGTAACGTTGCAGCGTCACAGGCACTAACATGTCCTCGTCTCCTTGCCACAAATGAACAGAGCCTTCTCTGTTTAAAAACGGATTCTCGAGTTCTAAAGGATCAAATTCCCAATTTCCAAAACCCACAATCATATCACGGTTAATACTCTCATGTATTCCTTGCTGCCTTACTTCTGCCAAATGCGGTTTCCTCGAAGATCCCAGCTTCAAAATGATATCTTTATCGGGCTGTGACAAGACACCGCCATCTCGGTTCACAACACTCGAACCCGGGAACCAGTTTTGTGTGTTCCACCAGTAAATAAGCCAAGGAGCGTAGTGAGCAACACGAACCGCCCATTGATCTCTCTTTTGCTGCAAGTTAAATCCTTCAGTGGAAATGTTCAAAGGTAAGTTCCTCCAATAGTAGTTAACCACAGGAGCAACTAGTGTTACTCCGGCTAACCGGTGAGGGGTGTACTTAAGGCATCCCCACGCCGCTTGTCCTCCCATTGATTTCCCAATCACGTAGAACTTTGATCCTAGACTCAGTTGATCAGCTAGCTCTTCAATATCCAAAGCCAAGCTTTTTGGTGTACGGATTGGATCCGGATCACTCTCTCCATAACCCGGTTTGTCAAACGAAACCATATACACGCCTCGTTCTTGAACTAAATCCTATAAAGTGAAAACAGATCAAGAAATTATTATGAACCTTAGTTCCAAGAGTTGGTAAGAACGTACCGGAGAAAGAAGAGTGGCGAAAACGGCGTCGTGTCTACAACTATCGGATCCATGGATGAAGACTATTTTGTGTTTAGCTTTCTCTCTTGGAAGTCCATACTCCTTGTATGCCAAATGTCTCCCGTCTCGCAGCTTTATACGCGGTGCTGTGATCGGTGGACCACCGGGGGAGCCACATAGATTCGGTGGAGGAGGTTTCAAGATTGACTGATAAGTCAACGCCAAGATTATCCCAACAATAATGATCACACTTGATGGTCCAATCGCCATTTCCACGATCAGGTAGTGAGAAAGATTAAGTGAACAAGTGGAGAATTTGGGGAGAAACCAAATTATATTAAGTTTTCATCACTGAACAAGAGTATATTTATAGATGAAGAAGGGCTCTTAGGCTTGTGACAAGTCTTCTCAGCCACGTCAATTTCAGGGATGAATTAAATTCAAATATGTTGCAGTGATTTGATACTTTAATTGTGTGGTTGCCAAAAAAGGAAAAGAAAAAGATACATGTTAAGCTGTCGAATTACAATGCTACAATTTGGCTAAAAATTACTCCAAATGTCTAAGACTCCAGGTTTCTTCGTTATCTCCAATGACCACTGAGAGTCTTTTTAGATTATTTTGGTGAGGTGTCACTTGGTTGCAGCACAAGCATGTGCCGCAGCACTTACATTAGTGAGATTAGGTCTAGTTTAGATATACCAATTAGACCTAATTAATATATGTATAGAAACTAAGCAAAGCAAGTACACAATCAATTAGATGAATTCTCCATTCCCTTAATTAAAAGACAAACATAGAAAATATAACCAAAAAGACCAGACACATGTTTAAAAGATCAAAGTAAAGAACATGGTAAGCTTGAAAGGACAATTGACCAGCCTTAGTTGTCACTTTACGAAGTAAATTACGAGTAACCGAATTAAACAAACATATAATGCTGACCAATTGTAACGGGTCTATTGTATATCCGTGTTTCTGGAAACTACAAAGTACAAATGAACAAATACAAACTCTAGACGCTCTTTACTTAATCTCTTATTAAGGTTTCAATACCTTAGCTCTGTAAACACTTGATAGAAATGTAGAATCGATTAAGAAACCACAACGAGAAGATAAGAATCGTATACTTAGATCAAGATAGATCTAAGTAACCGATATTGATCTCTTCCTCTGGCACATCACCAGGCCAAGTCTCTCTCGAGAGTCGAGAATCTCACAACATCAAAAGCATAAAACTCAAAGATAGATCACAGTAGCTATATATAGAAGAAGACTCCGTAACAGCAAAACCTCTGGCTTATCCAGAGTCTTTATTCTTCTTTGCTGACTCATCTGCCTGTGCCAACTCGACTGCCACCTCATCTTCTTACTGACGAATCGTATCAGTATCGGTGGTTAAGAGCGTCGTTACAATGTTATCAACCACACCTTTAGTGAAGTGGAAGAAGTGGCCACTTCTCGGAACCTCATGATAGTGAACCCATGGAAGCTGATGAGCAAGGTAACGCTGCAGCTTCACAGGCACTAACATGTCCTCATCTCCCTGCCACAAATGCACAAAGCCTTCATTGTTCAAAAACGGATTGTCTAGGTCTAAAGGATCAAATTCCCAGTTCCCAAAACCAACGATCATGTCACGGTTAATACTCTCATGTATTCCTTGCTGCCTTACCTCTGCCCAATGTGGTTTCCTCGTATAACCACGCTTCGAAATGATATCTCTATCCGATTGTGACAAGAGACTGTCTCGGTTCGCAATACTCGAACCAGGGAACCATTTTTGTGTGTTCCACCAATAAATAAGCCAAGGAGCATAGTGAGCAACACGAACCGCCCATTGATCTCTCTTTTGTTGAAAGTTAAAACCTTCAGTGGAAACGTTCAAAGGTAAGTTCCTCCAATAGTAGTTAACCACAGGAGCAACTAGTGTTACTCCGGCTAATCGATGAGGGATGTACTTAAGGCTAGAAGTGTCAATTGGGCTGTCCAAAGCCCAATGGTTATGTCCAATTGGACCATTAGTTTTAATGGGTTTTAATGGATGGTCTTTATTGGACAATGGTCTGAAAATTTGTTCAAGACCATTAAGGACCATGTCCAATGGTCAGCCCATGGTCAGCCCATAACTTAATGTTATTTGCCAATGTCTGAAAATAAGTTCATCAAAAGAGTTAAGCTTAGATTTGGGAATTAACAAATATCTGAATATTATTTGCCAATGTTTGATCGCCAATCTTGTAAAGCTGATGATTCCATGTATGGCCACTCTCTGCAAAAAATTAATAAACCAATGAGTCATGAACTTGCTACCTCTAATCCGTTTCCTGCAAAACAACGTTTGTCAAACAAGTGATGGATTTTGGTGAGAAACGATTACTTAATTACAAGCTCTAAACGTTCATAAACATTAGCAAACACACACTAAACGTTCATACACTTAGCTCCATACATAAACACCAAGCTCTACACAAGTAATTACAAGCTCTACCAAAACCAAACTCTACATATTCTGTGAGGCATTTCATCAAACACATGGTTGGCATCAAAGGAAGGGAGAGAGAGAATAACAAAGAATAGCAAACAAGTGAAATTTGGACAAACCCACAAGCTGAAATCAAAGAAAGCATATGCAGAATCACAATTAAGGAACAGAAAATAACAAAGCGATGAAATTGCATAAGGACTTAGAGAACAAAATCGATGAGACTATCATATGAACGCATATTTTAGAGAGAACTTATTCTAATCAACGGATTCATATTATAGTAGAACTAACGGGAGTAGGAGTTGAGAGAGAGGTCGAAGCGAGAGAGAGAGAGCTTCGTCGCCGAGATAGAGAAGAGAAGAAAATTGATGTGTTGAGAAAATTGATGGACCAACCATAGACCGTGTGGGCTAGCCCATTAAATCCGCGGACATAATTGGTCTTTAGACCATTTAACCCGTTTTCGTGACGGGTCGACCATGGACTGTCCATAATGTTGTGGACTGGGCTTAGCCCATGGTCAGATGACCATTTGACGGTTCTACTTAAGGCATCCCCACGCCGCTTGTCCTCCCATTGATTTCCCAATCACGTAGAACTTTGATCCTAGACTCAGTTGATCATCGAGCTCTTCAATATCCGAAACCAAGCTTCGCGGTGTACGACTTGGATGCGGATCACTCTCACAATAGCCTGGTCTGTCGAATGAAACCATATATACACCTAGTTCCTCTACTAAATCCTATAAAATGTAAATGACACAATGTTAGAGGTCACAATAAAAAAAAAACGAAAACGTCATTCTCAAATAACTTTCTCACTAAACTTCTCTATAGTACAAGGAATTCTAACAACACTACTTGCTAGAAATTAACATACCACTAATTAGATAAAAGGTTTAAAACATAGTGATCAAAGTATAATTACATAACAACTATCTATCAAATCAACCATAGAAGCATACATGCATAATCTTGAGTGAATAAAACTTACCGGAGAAAGCAGCGTGGCGAAGACGGCATCGTGTCTACAACAATCGGATCCATGGATGAAGACGATTTTGCGGTTAGCTTTCTCTCTTGGAAGTCCATGCTCTTTGTAAGCCAAATACCTCCCATCTTGAAGCTTTATCCGCGGTGCTGTAATCGGTGGACCACTTGAGGAGCCACATAGCTTCGGCTGAGGAGGTTTCAACTTCGACTGATAAGTCAACGCCACGATTATCCCAACAATGACAATCACAACAGAAGGAAAAAGAAAACTCTTTCGAGAAGATGGCTTTAGTGAGCTCTTCCTTGATGAATCACTTGCCATTTCACGAACGGTAAGATGATCGGAGAGGCACGGCGGCAATGGCGACGATTCTTGAAAAAGAGAGCCAACTGTTCAAGAACTACAACATATCGTGTGTTTTTTTTTGTGATAAGTCTTCTCAGCCACGTCAATATCAGGGATGCATTAAATTCAAATACGTTACAGTGATTTGATACTTCAATTGTGTGGTTGCCAAAAAAAGGAAAAGAAAAAGATACATGTTAAGCTATCAAGTTAAAATGCTACACTTTGGCTAAAAACTATTCCAAATGTCTTAGATTCCAGCTTTCTTGGTTATCTTCAATGACCACTTTGGTGATTGCCACTTGGTTGTAGCACAAGCATGTGCTGCCTCACTTAGATAATGTGATTAGGCCTAGTTTAGATTGTACCAAAAACTTTAATTAATGATGTATTAGACACTAAGGCAAATCTAGTAGACACTCAAGTAGATGAATTCTTCATTCTCTTAATTAAAAGACTAACATAGAATATAAAACAAAAAGACCAAACACATGTTGCTAAAAGATCAAATTAAAGAACATGATAAGCTTGACAAGACAATTGATGAAGGCTTGGTCGATTAAATTACACGTGTAACCAAATAAAAATAAACTACGATGCTGACAAATGTAACTAGTACATAACTCTATTGTATCCGTGTATTTTTTTGGGATTTTTTTTCAGAGTTTTTGGAAGCTACAAATGATCAAATACAAACTCTAGATGCTCTTACATCGGAGGTTAAGAGCGACTTTACAATGTCATCAACTACACCTTTAGTGTAGTGGAAGAAGTGGCCACTTCTCGGAACCTCATGATAGTGAACCCATGGAAGCTGATGAGCAAGGTAACGCTGCAGCTTCGCAGGTACTAACATGTCCTCATCTCCTTGCCACAAATGCACAGAGCCTTCCTTATTCAAAAACGGATTCTCGAGGTCTAAAGGACCAAATTCCCAGTTCCCAAAACCAACGATCATGTCACGGTTAATACTCTCATGTATTCCTTGCTGCCTTACCTCTGCCCAATGTGGTTTCCTCGAAGAACCAAGCTTCGAAATGATATCTTTATCCGGCTGTGCCAAGAGACTGTGATCTCGGTTTGCAATACTCGAACCAGGGAACCATTTTTGTGTGTTCCACCAATAGATAAGCCAAGGAGTATAGTGAGCAACACGAACTGCCAATTGATCTCTCTTTTGTTGAAAGTTAAAACCTTCAGTGGAAACGTTCAAAGGTAAGTTCTTCCAATAATAGTTAACCACTGGAGCAACTAGTGTTACTCCGGCTAACCTATGAGGAATGTATTTAAGACATCCCCATGCTGCTTGTCCTCCCATCGAGTACCCGAGCACATAAAATTTCGATCCTAGACTCAACTGATCAGCTAGCTCTTCAATATCCGAAACCAAGCTTCGCGGTGTACGACTTGGATGCGGATCACTCTCACAATAGCCCGGTCTGTCGAATGAAACCATATATACACCTAGTTCCTCTACTAAATCCTATAAAATGTATTGACACACTGTTAGAGGTCCCAATAAAAAACCGAAAACGTCACTCTCAAATAACTTTCTCACTAAACTTCTCTATACTACAAGGATTTTTAACAACACTACTTGCTACAAATTAACATGCCACTAACTAAATAAATGATTAAAACATAGTGATCAAAGTATTATTACATAACAACTATCTATCAAATCAACGATAGAAGCATATAGACATGCATAATCTTGATTGTGTAAAACTTACCGGAGAAAGCAGAGTGGCGAAAACGGCATCGTGTCTACAACAATCGGATCCATGGATGAAGACGATTTTGCGGTTAGCTTTCTCTCTTGGAAGTCCATGCTCTTTGTAAGCCAAATACCTCCCATCTTGAAGCTTTATCCGCGGCGCTGTGATCGGTGGACCACCGGAGGAGCCACATAGCTTCGGCGGAGGTGGTTTCAACTTGGACTGATAAGTAAACGCCACGATTATCCCAACAATGACAATCACAACAGAAGGAAAAAGAAATTTTTTTCGAGGCCATGGCTTTAATGAGCTGTTCCTTGATGAATCTCTCGTCATTTAAAAGAATGGGAAGTTGATCGGAGAGGCACGGAGGTCAACGGCGACGATTCTTGAAAAGAGAGCCAACTGTTCAAGAACTACAACATAGAGATCGTTTTTTTGTTGTTGTTTTGAGATAAAAATAGAGAAGCCCATTTTTATATGTTATTCATTATAGTAATGGCCCAAGATGCTTAATATACTAATGCCCCAATAGTGTTAAGGCCCATAAGCCCATATTAGGGCTTCTTCTTCGTTTTTCTCCCTCGAGTAGCAGCAGCAGCCTTTGGATATTCGGCGGAATCGAAAATGGTCAAGGGACGCCAAGGAGAACGAGTCAGGTCTTTCTTCTTCTATTTCTCTTTTCGTTCTTCTTCAAGTTTGATCTATATCACCAAGATGGTTTTCTATCGGTGTATCATTTGAGATTTGCTCTGTTTTCCTCACTTCTGAAACTGTTTTGCTACTATTGTTATTGTCTAGATTTGAGCTGATTCTTCATGGTTTAGTAATCTTGTAATCATCGATAATGCGAAAGTCTGATTCTTTTTATGTTATCTAATTTTGCAGACTCTACGTGAGGGGAACCATCCTCGGATACAAAAGGTGACCCATTTCTTTCATCGCTTTCGTTTTCCATTTTACACTGCTTATAGCTTATGATTGGACGCCAATAAGATTCCATGTAATGAACGTTGATTGGTATTTATGTAAGCCAATTTGACAGAAACGAGTCCTATAACCAAGCTTCTCGTCCACTTATGATCAGATTATGTGTCTGATGCTTTCACTAAATGGGAACATTTTGACTCTTGATTAGTTAGTTGTCTACATTTCTTAGGACACTTATCTGGCATTTTATTTTTGAGCTGCTTTGTATTTCTATTAATCAACACTGTTGTTAACTGAGTTCTGCTTTAATAACCTTGTCATGCTGAAAACCGAGACCTTACTGTTTGATACTTCCTCTGGTCTGACATTTACTATGGTGTGCAGGTCGAAGTCCAACCAGTATCCAAACACGTCCCTCGTCCAGATCGAAGGAGTTAACACTCAGGAGGAGGTAAACTGGTACAAGGGAAAGAGGATGGCTTACATCTACAAGGCTAAGACAAAGAAGAACGGTAGCCACTACCGCTGTATCTGGGGAAAGGTTACCAGGCCTCACGGTAACAGCGGTGTTGTCCGTGCCAAATTCACATCCAACCTTCCTCCCAAGTCCATGGTACTTAAACAGATTCTATAATCATCTTCTCTGTTTAGAAGTGAAATCTTTTGCTTGGGTTTTTAACAAGATATTATTCCTTATGTTCTTGCAGGGAAGCAGAGTGAGAGTCTTCATGTATCCGAGTAACATATGAAGCAATGCAAAAATGGCTTAAACTTATAATTTAGCCGCCTTGGTTTTGTTCACTAGTTTGTTATTTTGTATTTTGATATTGAAAGCATTTCCTTTCTTTGTTTGAAGTGTTTGGAGATTCTCTAAATTGACTTTGATCATGGATCCGGTTTTTCATCCCAAATTAGACTCCCTTTTCCCCTTTTATAACGAATTAAAACAGACGAATGGTAACATATTTTCTCAAATCACTATTACAACTTTATAATTAGTTCTTAGAAACACTTAAATTCTCAGAATCATCCATGGCATATGTTAATTGTTGAAGTCTGAAAATCGAAAATCACTCAAAATAATCAAAAAACAAGAGCTGATTGAAGTTGTAAACTGAAACATTTGAAACTCGATTTGTGATATCGGCCCTTAGGCCCATTAGACCTTTATTGGGCTTACCTAGGCTCAACTTTAGAATTTTCAATCAGAATTTTGTTCTCATGTAAACAAAAAAGTACCAACAAACCTAAGATTCGTTGAGAAGAGAGACCAGACAAGAACTCTGTGTCGACTGCCGTACTCTCGGAGTCGGAGCTTCGGTCCCGTTAAGACAGTAACAGAGAAAAACCCTAAACCCTCTTTTCACTTTGTTTGCTGTTCCGGTCATATCTCGCGACGATGAATACCTCCCAAGCAACTCGTGCGGCTCTGTTTCTAAACGTAAATATTCTCTTACTGCTATTCTTATCAGTGGTCCAAGTTTTGTGTCGATTGATCGATGAACTTATTTGATTCCGTTCTGTTGCTTAATCTTTTCATAGATTGATTATAAGGATGATTTCGAAAAGTACTTTATATTGAGAATTTGAAGTTCTGTTGATGTTGAATGCAGTAACTTAGGACTCTGATTTACTGGAAACTTCTTGGTATTTGGCATCCATAATGTTTTCGTTTTAACAAGTTAGTGTTTTTTTGCAGGGTTCCAATAGACAAGCGATGCTTTTGCAGCGGAGCTCAATGAGTCAATTGTGGGGTTCTGTTAGAATGAGAACTTCACGGCTGTCTCTGAATCGAACAAAAGCTGTTAGCTTGAGATGTTCTGCTCAACCTAATAAACCTAAAGCAGCTGTTTCTACTGGTTCTTTTGTTACTGCTGATGAGCTACCAAGCTTGGTTGAGAAACCTGCTGCTGAGGTTATCCATTTTTATCGCGTGCCTTTGATTCAAGAAAGCGCGAACGCGGAACTCCTCAAGGCTGTTCAAACCAAAATCAGCAACCAGATTGTCAGTTTGACTACAGAACAGTCTTTCAATATTGGGCTTGAATCCAAGTTAAAAGATGAAAAACTTTCTGTTCTAAAGTGGATTCTTCAAGAAACATATGAGCCAGAGAATTTAGGTACTGTTATTTGCATGCTATATCATGATATGGTTACAATATTGTTAGGCCTCTCTGTTATTGACGATTGAGTTAAATTTCAGGTACGGATAGTTTTCTTGAGAGGAAGAAGCAAGAAGGACTCCATGCTGTTATTGTTGAAGTTGGCCCCAGATTGTCTTTCACAACAGCATGGTCCACCAATGCGGTTTCGATATGTAGAGCATGTGGGTTAGACGAGGTGACTCGCTTGGAAAGGTCAAGGAGGTACCTTTTGTTCAGCAAGGAGCCACTTTTGGAAAATCAGATAAAAGAATTTGCTGCAATGGTTCATGATAGAATGACCGAGTGCGTGTACACTCAAAAGCTGGTTTCATTCGAGACGAATGTGGTTCCAGAAGAAGTGAAGTATGTGCCTGTGATGGAGAAGGGTCGGAAGGCGCTGGAAGAAATCAACCAGGAGATGGGTTTAGCCTTTGATGAGCAAGATTTGCAGTATTATACTAGACTTTTCAGAGAGGACATTAAGCGTGATCCTACCAATGTGGAGCTATTTGATATCGCTCAATCCAACAGCGAGCACAGTCGACACTGGTTCTTTGCTGGGAACATGGTTATTGATGGAAAGCCAATGGATAAGTCTCTTATGCAGATTGTAAAGAGCACTTGGGAGGTAACAATAAAGGACTTAAGTCAAAATTTCTCTCCTTTCCTATAGTTTGAAATGTGTGTTCGTATAATTCACTCTTATCTTCTGTGTTGAATTTTGCAGGCAAATCGAAATAATTCTGTCATTGGGTTTAAGGATAACTCTAGTGCTATTAGAGGCTTTCTGGTGAACCAGCTACGGCCTCTACTTCCTGGTTCTGTGTGCTTACTTGATGTCAGTGCACGTGATCTCGACATATTGTTCACTGCTGAAACCCATAATTTCCCTTGTGCTGTGGCTCCTTATCCTGGTGCTGAGACAGGTGCTGGAGGTCGAATCAGAGATACACATGCAACAGGAAGAGGTTCTTTTGTGGTTGCATCCACTTCTGGTTACTGTGTTGGTAACCTTAACATGGAGGGATCTTATGCTCCATGGGAAGACTCGTCTTTCCAATACCCATCGAACCTAGCATCACCTCTACAGATACTCATCGACGCTAGTAATGGTGCATCTGACTATGGTAACAAATTTGGAGAGCCCATGATTCAGGGATATACTAGGACTTTTGGAATGAGACTGCCAAGTGGGGATAGACGAGAATGGTTGAAGCCGATTATGTTCAGTGCAGGGATTGGACAGATTGATCATACTCATATAACTAAAGGGGAGCCAGAGGTTGGGATGCTTGTTGTTAAGATTGGTGGACCTGCTTACCGCATTGGCATGGGAGGAGGAGCAGCTTCGAGTATGGTTAGTGGCCAGAATGATGCAGAGCTTGATTTCAATGCTGTGCAACGTGGAGATGCTGAAATGTCTCAGAAGTTGTACCGTGTTGTTCGTGCTTGTATTGAGATGGGTGAGAAGAATCCTATTATCAGCATTCATGATCAAGGTGCTGGTGGAAACTGCAATGTTGTCAAGGAAATTATTTATCCACAGGGTGCAGAGATTGACATAAGAGCGGTTGTTGTGGGTGATCATACTATGTCGGTGTTGGAGATATGGGGAGCAGAATATCAAGAGCAAGATGCGATTTTGGTGAAAGCTGAGAGCCGGGAGATTTTGCAATCAATCTGTAAGAGGGAAAGGCTTTCGATGGCTGTGATTGGAACAATTAATGGGGGTGGTCGCTGTACTTTAATTGACAGCACAGCTGCAGCGAAGTGCAGTAAAGAAGGGCTACCTCCACCTCCACCTGCTGTGGATCTTGAACTCGAGAAGGTTCTTGGTGATATGCCTAAGAAGACGTTTAAGTTCAACCGCATTGCTTATGCACGGGAGCCACTTGATATTGCTCCTGGAATTACATTGATGGATGCTTTGAAAAGAGTTCTCCGATTACCATCAGTTTCTTCAAAGCGGTTCTTGACAACCAAAGTGGATAGATGTGTGACAGGTCTTGTTGCTCAGCAACAAACAGTTGGGCCATTGCAGATCACGCTTGCTGATGTTGCAGTTATTGCACAGACATTCACAGATCTAACAGGTGGTGCATGTGCCATTGGTGAGCAACCGATCAAAGGCTTGCTTGATCCAAAAGCCATGGCTAGGCTAGCTGTTGGAGAGGCTTTGACAAATCTGGTTTGGGCAAAGGTCACTGCACTTTCTGATGTTAAAGCTAGTGGTAACTGGATGTATGCTGCCAAGCTTGAAGGAGAAGGATCAGCAATGTATGATGCTGCGATTGCTCTATCTGAAGCGATGATTGAACTTGGCATTGCAATTGATGGTGGAAAAGACAGTCTTTCAATGGCAGCTCATGCGGACGGTGAGGTTGTTAAAGCTCCAGGAAATCTTGTGATTAGTGCCTATGTTACCTGTCCAGACATAACAAAGACAGTGACTCCGGATCTAAAGCTCGGAGGTGATGATGGTATTCTCTTGCATGTTGATTTGGCAAAGGGAAAGAGGAGATTGGGTGGATCTGCACTGGCTCAGGTTTTTGGTCAGATAGGAAATGACTGTCCTGATCTTGATGATGTTCCATATCTGAAAAACGTTTTCGATGGCGTTCAAGCTCTCATTGCAGAAAACTTGGTATCTGCTGGACACGACATCAGTGATGGTGGACTGGTAGTAACAGCTTTGGAAATGGCTTTTGCTGGAAACAAAGGTATAAATCTCGACTTGGCTTCAAATGGAATTAGCCTTTTTGAGACTTTGTTTTCTGAAGAACTTGGTCTCGTGCTTGAGATTAGTAAGACAAACCTGGACGCTGTGATGGAAAAACTCCGTGCTTTCGATGTTACTGCTGAGATCATTGGAAATGTCACTGATTCGCCTCTGATAGAGGTAAAAGTGGATGGGATTACTCATTTGAGTGAGAAAACTTCATTCCTCAGAGACATGTGGGAAGACACCAGTTTCCAGTTGGAAAAGCTGCAACGATTGGCATCTTGTGTAGAGATGGAGAAAGAAGGTTTGAAGTTTAGGCATGAGCCTAATTGGAAACTCTCATTTATTCCATCCTCGACCAACAATAATTATATGTCTCAGGGTATGATCGCTCTCTATGAGGTTTTTTTTTATCTTTAATTATTTATATAGCGTATATTTTCTAATGAAAATGTTTGTTTATTGTATATGCTCTCAGATGTTAAGCCAAAAGTAGCAGTGATCCGAGAAGAAGGCAGCAATGGAGACAGAGAAATGTCAGCTGCATTTTACGCTGCCGGTTTTGAACCTTGGGACGTGACAGTGTCTGATCTTCTAGCTGGAGACATCACCCTTGATCAGTTCCGCGGTATTGTGTTTGTGGGAGGGTTCAGTTATGCGGATGTTCTCGACTCAGCCAAAGGATGGGCTGCTTCAATAAGGTTCAACGAGCCTGTGTTGAGTCAATTTCAGGAGTTCTACAAAAGACCAGACACGTTCAGTCTTGGAATCTGCAATGGATGTCAGTTAATGGCTCTGTTAGGATGGGTTCCAGGTCCTCAAGTTGGCGGGTCACTTGACACCTCGCAGCCGAGGTTTGTTCACAACGAATCAGGAAGGTTTGAGTGCAGGTTCACAAGCGTGACCATAAAGGACTCGCCATCGATAATGCTGAAAGGAATGGAGGGAAGTACTTTAGGGGTTTGGGCGGCGCACGGAGAAGGACGGGCTTATTTCCCGGACGAAGGAGTCTTGGACCATATGCTTCACTCAGATTTGGCACCATTGAGATACTGTGATGATGATGGGAACGTGACTGAAGCGTACCCTTTTAACCTCAATGGTTCACCGTTGGGAATAGCGGCTATATGTTCACCTGATGGGAGACATTTGGCGATGATGCCTCATCCTGAACGTTGTTTCTTGATGTGGCAGTTTCCATGGTACCCAACAAGCTGGGACGTTGAGAAAGCTGGCCCGAGCCCGTGGTTGAAGATGTTCCAGAATGCAAGGGACTGGTTAGAGTCGTGTTAAGCGTGTTTTTTTAGTATAATTTTTATCTGCATCATTTTGTTGTGCATTTGGTGTTTTGCAGAGTCTTTGAAAGTTGTCGACAAATCATGTGCTTTTTAGTGAGACTTGATGTGTGCTTTTTGTCCTTCACGTTGTATTCAAACTCTGGAAATTAAGCATGAGTTACTCTCTTCGATCAATCAAGCAATCTTGTGCCATTGGGTACTAAGTTGGGTTTATCTAACTCTGATATCTTGTATCCTACTTAGCTAATCAATGGAAAGTCTTCTCCCGTAAGTGAATCTCTTGAGAACAATGAGGCGCACATGGGAGGTTTTGAGATGCCAAACATGGATTTGACAAAGAGAAAAGGAACAAGTAATAGATTTCTTCTCTGCAAAATCATTGCTTCAAACATACAAGGAGTGGTATACAAACTTTGGTCATCAATTGGTTTGCAATACAATAATGTCAAAAACGCAGCTTATTTGCCCTCTATCCCACTTGTTCATTGTGTCCATGTATAAATTTAATCAAAGAATGCAAATCTCCAGCCAACCTTTGGTTCTTCTCTGCATAATCCTTAGATGCACTTTAAAATGAGCAATGGATCATCGGGATTTCACTGTCGCATGACCACTATCAGCCAAGTGCTTGTGTAGTTTTGTTCTGCCCAGCATGAAAAGTCACAATATTAAGAAACTACAGGTGAATGATACAAAGCACACTGCTGGAGCATAAGAGAAATGACGAAAGAACAAATATCTAATGAACCAACCTCGACTCAAACTCCTCTCCACATCTATCACATTCATTGCTACTGTTTTTCTTCGTTGTGCCCTGCATTTTGACATAATATATGATTTCAAGAATTATCACACCAAATATGTGATTTAGTTATGCTACAAGGGGAGAAAGATTTTACCTTGGTTTTCATTCCTCTGGTGGATTTCTTTGATCTGGGAGCCTTCTTGTAATCCTGGGACTCCATGTCTCGATTTACATATTGAGTATCATCCGCTTCACTGCTCTTTTCATTTAATTCTCCCTGGTTATTCTTATCCTTGCCCTTTTTGCTTCTGCGCCTCCTGCCTGTGCTCTTCCTATTATCATACTCCATTGAATTTGCCTCATCCTTCTGAGAATCCGCAAGTGCTCCGGAAGCTGACTCCGTTGCATTCATGTTTTCATCTGGATTACCGCCCTCTCCAGGTATCTGTACTTTGCTGGTGTCATCTGCCATGTCATTTCCAGCATTCTGTTTATTTCTCTCTTCCTTAGCTTCTTTATTCCTACCTGTGCTTTTCTGGTTATCAAATTCGCTAAACTCTGCTGTGTCACCTTCGATCTCGACTTCAGTTTCATCTTCATCTTCTTCCTTTGATACGACATTCTTTTGCTTATTCTTCTGTCCAGATACCATTTTCTTGAGTAGAGTCATCTCGTCATCCTCATCCTCACTTTCACTAGATCCTTGCATATCTTCCTCTGCCACAAAATACTCATCATCAGTTTCATCAGCTTCACCTACAACTTCCTTCTTAACATCTCTTTCTTCATTGTCGATATTTAACTCCTCCTGAAGCTTCTCATGCAGCTCCTCTACACTTTCAGGTGAGTCCAAGGGCCCATCAATCTCTTCCTCTTCATTTTCCTCTTCATAATCAGTGAATGACTCTCTCAGCTCCGCCACTTTCTCTTTATGCTTCTTCGACTGTTCGTGGTTTTTCCACTGCTTCTCACTTTTGAACTTCTTGCTACAAACAATACAATAGAGCTGCTCATTCTTCCTCTTCGCATCATCATCCTCCTCTTCCAATTCACTGAGTCCTGCCCCTTCATCTTCTCCCTCATGAGCCTTTGCCCATTCAGGCTCCTCGTAATTCATAGCTCTCTCCAATCTCTCCTTCTCCATCTTCTTCTTCCTTTCCCTCTCCTCTTCCTTCTTCTTCTCCATCTCTGCATTCTTCTTCACCAACATGTCAATCACTCTCTTATCCCTCTTCTTCACAAACTCTGCCAAACCCCTCACAGTATCATTATACTCTCTCTTCGCCTTCTTTCTCGACTTTTTATTCTCCTCCTCCATCATCCTTCTCGACTTTCGATTCGGTCCACCCATCACATCATACTCATCCACCCAGCAGAAATCCATAACAGTGCAAAAACCTAACCAGTAATTATAAAACGCCGTCACCTGAGCATAAGGAGACTCTAGATTCCCCATAATCGGAGCTTCCCTCACAGAATCCATCCTCAAACCTAACGTTCTCGCGAACTTAATCTCGTTGAGGTAAACACTATTAAACACATCGTAATACACCTTGTAAAATCCTTTCCCGGTATCTGAGTATCCAGAATATACAGTGGGAGAGAAGAAAGCGAATAGATCCGGAACAGAGCCACCAGACTTCGAGCCACCGGCTGAACTATGGTCAGCAAATAAAATCTGAGATCGATGAGAATCATACCAGGCTCGCTCCTTGGGATCGGATAGAACCTCGTAAGCGTGAACGAGCTCTTGGAACTGGGCGGTGGCTTCAGCCTCCGATAATCCAGCGGCTTTCATTAGCTTGTCGGGGTGACGCTGCAGAGCTAAACGCCGATAAGAGGATCGAATCTCGTCCGGCGAAGATTCCTTGCTGATACCGAGAACCTCGTAGTGACATCGTTTCTCCGAACGAGACGAAGACGCCATCTCTGGTTTTTAGGGTTTAGGCTATTTCTCTTTTGTCGATTTTAAACGCATACCCAGTTCGAGCTGTCCAAGATTTGACCTTGGAGATGTATATATAGGAACAAAACAATAAATAAACTTATAATTCAATTTTTCTTTCTCTTAATACTTTAGTTTTAGGGATCACCAGGCTTATATCAACGAAAATTAAAGATTAAGTACAGTATCTTATTAATAAGGAATCAGATTGTTGTTCACAGTATCTTAGAAGAGAAAACAAAACACTGAGCCATTTATAGACAAGTTTGTGAATGCTCCTCTCACTCTTTATACTTGGAGACAAGAATCTCGCTAGTCCTCACTAACCTTCATGCACTGAAGTAGAAGATGTTTTCCTCTCTATGCTCAAATTTGAGACGACATTGTTATTATTATTACTTTTCTCTCTGAAGTTATCTCTAAGGAACTCAACGGCCATGAAGGTGAGTGCCGAGGCCGGAAGATACCACATGACCCTTGGGACGCTTCCTCGGAAAAACCCTTGTGGACCTTCCTTCCTCCATATCTGTCCAACTGCATCCAACCATCCCTTGTACCTAAAACTCAACGAGGTTACCAAAGCTTAATCGAAACAAGTTCTTGAATCTAATTGCGGATGATATTTAGTTGATCATATTAATCTGTTAACACACGAGGCATACTTGATCGTTGATCCTTGCACTTGCAGTCTTGTTTTTACAACATCCAGTGGAGTTGTGAGATAAGCACTTAGTCCTGAGGAGACATACATGGGTCAATATGTTGGATAAGCTATTTGAAACGGATTTCTTTTATAACTGATCTAATTCTAACGTACCACCAGCTAATCCTCCCAATACGAGACCCTCTATCGAACTGTTGACTCCATACTGTGGAAACTTTTTCTTTCCTTGATCTGTTAGATCCTTTAATCCTTCATAAAACACTACCTGAATGGAAAAACAGACCGAACATGAGGAGACAAAGACCCTAAGTTGAACGGAGGTAATAGTTTCACTGAAGTGCCATATTACATAGTCATACCATAAGACCAGCAAAAGGCACATCCCTCGCTAGTGTAGACCAATATCTGCCACAGGAAAAAGGAAAATAATAACATGGGTCTCTTGACACGAGTCAACAATTAGAATGATGTATCCAATTCACATCATAATAGCCTGAAAATAAGTTACATACCCAGCATATAGTCCTTTTGGCCCTTGCTCTTTCCATATTGAGCATCCAGCCTGGAACATTCCAGTGTAATAACCATACATGTCACCTCTTGGTTGCACCGGAACGCTGTTCCTCGAAATATAAGAGCTCCAGGAGCTACTAGTGCCTTGAATTTGCATTCGCTGCTTTATGACTTCACAAGGAACATATATGAAAGAACCAAGTGTATCGCCTGAAACAAGGAAAGAAGCAGCAAAACACAAACGAATCAGAAACTTTCTAACTTCAAATAACTCTACGTTTACTTTCATTTTCCAACTATTTGGGGAACCCCCTCATGACGTGTATGTATACACACAGCCACAATCCTTCACGATGATATTCACAACAAGGACAGTCCATGACGTATCATGAAAGAGTAATAAAAATTGGAACATATCTTAAGTAAGCAATCAGCAATCCTTGCTCTTGTGTGGTTTGATAATAACTTGGATCTTATCTTTTAAAGACCCACCATTTCCGTAAGTTAGAATCATCATATAACATTGACATGTTTGATAACATTTCGTTTCTTCAGGCAGGTTATATCTAGTCTCATTTCTGCTGCATGCTTGGCATTCTAAATCAATTTCCACTTGAGCGACCATATATTTCCCTCCTATCTTTACCATTATATTAATGATGATATGACTGAGAGAGGAGACACTTAGATAACATACCAACTGCTCCTGCTATAAAATGCGCCCAGTGCCCTGCTAAGCTGGGATGAGACTCTTCAATCCATTTCTTTGTTGACTCAATAAAACCAAAGTAAGTTGCTCCAGTGGCAAGAGATCCAGTGACTCCAGGAGCAATGCCCCTATAAAAGCCTAAAACAAGGTCAGTAGCAAAAAAAAAAAAAAAAGAAATACAGAGCATAGATAGTTTTCTATTCCAGGTTCTCAGCACAAACATGTACCAGCATAGGCAGTCTGTTGCTTATAAAGATGATAAGTAGGACAGTGAACCACACATATGCCATATGCATGCCTCAAGAAGAGAAAAGAGAATGGATAAAGTACCTTTTAAGCCATCACCAACCCAGACAGTTCGGAGCATTTGTAGAATACTCTTTTGTCTCTGAAATCAACAACTAAACACGATTAGAGATGATATACTCCAAAAATGAAGGTAAGTACACACAATCAGGTCTAATCTGTATTTCCTAAGCCAAAGGCCCCTGAAAGTGAAGTCTGGTTAATCATACCTGAGTTGCATTCATGATAATTTGACTTTGAAGTCTAGTTTTGAGAGTATCAACGGGATGCATCATTCCTTCTCCAAAAGCTCCAGCAATACCTCCCCATAAGAACTCTCTCCAAACTACATCAATGTGTTGAACGTTAGACTAATTGACCCCACTTGCAACTATTCGATTCCGATGAAAGTGAAAAATCAATGCCACTAAAACATGATCCAGGTGTTCTCATCATAATCACCAGACGAAATCTCAACATTTCGCTAAGAAGAACTCATCTTCTAAGCGAAATCATGATCATCAATCAAATCCACAACGATTTTCGCCGCAATAAACCCAAAGAGAAACCGAAACGATGAGTCGGGAGAAGAGAGACTCGTCGCTTACCGAAAAATTGATCATGCGTGGCTTTGATTTCGACGCTCTTACGAAAACTCGGAGGAGATTGCTTATGGCTCGAATCCGAGCTCTTCGTCGCCATTTCCGTTGCAGAGAGAAGGAAAATAATCTTCTCGAAGCTTCCAAGAGTTGTTAGGGTTTATGAGGTTTTAATGAAAGCAATGTGCCAATGTTGCGCTTCTCGCCAATTCGCCGTGACCGGCGACGAATACCAAATTTGTTAACCGCAACGATTTACTGAAAACAATTAAAATATTAGTGTTTTTTTTTTACATTTTCAGAAAATCTTTCTGAGGTAAATTTGTAATTTCGTCAGTTCATTAGTCCTCCTTATCAGTAACTCTAGGTGGCACAGACTTGTTCATATGCTAACCGGAGATTCAGCTTTGGGATGCCGTTGCAGCCAAACTCATTGAATTAGTAGCCTCTCTAGTAGAAAATATTCGATATAAAAAACGACTCTGTTAGAACTCAGAAGTTATTACAGTTTTTATTAATTGGCCAACATTTTAAGAAAAACAGACCAACTAAAGAGGTCTCTCTACATGATAAACAACCTCAAACGTTAAATAGAGAGATTAAGAAAGTTCGTAAGTTTTAGACTGAAACTGCAAAACAAAAGTTCCATGACGTAAACATACACGGCACAACATCGTGGAGACTAGGCTCTCTTGGCAACATCGCCATCGTCAGTTTGATCAAACCCAACTGGACCATTCTCTGTGTTACCGTTCTCTGCATCTCCAAATTGATTGTCACTGCCACCAAATTGTTCATCGCCTCCCAAACCGCTTTCAGTCTGATGATCCGTATCATTGCCTAATGGTTGGTTGCTCTCAAACTTGTCATCAAAGCCAGCATTAGTGGAGCTGCCTTGGGCAAAGTTTTCACTTCCACCAACACCACCTGCAACACCATATCCACCGCCGCCGCCAAAATTGCTTCCATAGCCACCGCCACCACCAACAGCATTGCCACTATAAGGAGGGTTACCTCCATAACCACCAGCATTTCCACCATAGGAAGAGTTACCACCATAACCACCACCACCCCCAGCATTTCCACTATAAGAAGAGTTGCCTCCGTAACCACCGGCACCACCTCCATAACCACCAGCTGGAGCACCATAACCACCATCTGAAGCACCATAACCACCACCAGGACCACCGAATCCCCTTCCTCCAAACCCACTTCCTCTTTCAGTTGCATAATTCACCCTAATTCTTCGACCATGAAGGTCCTATATGCAAAAAAAAAGAAACCCAATAAACACCAATTGAAAATGCCAAGCAAAGTGGGTTCATTTCCAGCGTTTTCTGAATCATCTAGACAGAGTCTGAACGCAAAGCTTTTACTATGTAACAAGATATACAATCCACAAACAGAAAGATTGCTCCACCATTCGACCCATCATTAAGAGAGAGTAAGTCGTTGCTTAACAGATTAATAGTATTTCAAGCTAGATGATAAACATCTACCCTACCTATGTTGCCAACGTTTGAAAGGCCACAAAACTTAAGTGTTCTAAATAAATGAATCGTCAAGGCACATCGATTTGAAAGAAGTCAAACATTCAAAACAAAACAATATTGGTCAGAAAAGGAAAAGAAACGACAAAGGAATAAACTAAAGCCACACAACATCTTAGTATCACAAGAAGCTGGAACATTTATGTGATACCTGTCCATCCAATTGCATGGCATTACTAGCCTCCTCAGTCGAAGTAAATGTTACGAAAGCAAAGCCCCTAGATCTGCCTGTTTCACGGTCCACAATAATCTTTGCTGCAATTGATAAAAATTAGTCAGTTGTTAAGAGTAAAACCACAAAAATATAGCAAAAGGAATTTAATACTTCAAAGGTTAGAGTTTTGTGCAATAACTTAAAGGGAGAAAGCTAGTTACCATCAACAACTTCTCCATATTTGCTAAAAGCTTCTCTTAAGCCAAACTCATCAGTGCTGTAGGAGATACCTGAAGAAACATAGACAATTTTTGAGACAAACAAAACAAAAGAGAGTATTCTCTCGCACAGCTGAATTAGAGTCATAGTCACCTCCAACAAAGATTTTTGATGAAGACATGCAACGGATGCTCTGTAGCATCGAGCTAGAGGCAGTGACATGGCTGCTGGTCTGACTGAATAACCTTCCAACTTTACTTAAGAAAGCCATTTGGAGTATATCCGTATTCTAGATTCAAATGAAAGAGCAAATGAGCAATCACGTGGTGGTTAGGCAAATTAAGGACATACCAAAACATAGATAGTGCTTTCAGAAAAAGGTAGTTACAGAAGATGAAACTCATGAATACACACGCGTAAGACCCATCAATTCAATCGTCAATAAAAGCAAGAAAAAAACATTCTTTCATCAAGTAAATCATGCACAATACAAAAAAAAAAAAAAAAACTTCATGATCTGTTCTCAAGTTTTGCTACACGTCAAATTTCTAGTTCCAGCAACAAGGTCATTTCGATTGGAGAATTTAAGAAAAATTAACCAAAGCTTACAAGGTCAACTCACTAAACACATATACGCATCACTCAGTAGTCAGAACCATAAAATGAAAGTCCAAATGAAATTCATAGGCTTGCAAAAGAGAATCACAAACAAAGATTGAGCAGAAAATCATCATACAGAGAACAATCTAGTTTTCGGATCGACGAATGAAACATCGGATTAAAAGATCGAATCACAAAATCGAAAGAAACAAACAGCTTAAAACATAAAGAAAAAGAAGAATCGACGAAAGTATACCCACCCAATCGCTAGGGTTTAACGGAGATGATCTATCTCTCTCGAAGCGTCTTTCAATTCTCGCCAGTAGTGAAAACCCTGAGGCTTATGGTAAGAATTTCGCTTATCCTGTCCGTTGATTTATTTGAGTTAATCTTTACCGTCGATTTGATTCACTCGCTGACTTTTATTTAGACCCGGTTAAAGTAAACCAACCATATTGAGTAGAAACCGAAACCGGATTAAAATGATCAATCTTCTTCTTTACTTAGCAATGGCGAAAAATAGTTGATTAAAATTGGGCACTAATTATTATTTTCAGTAAGTAAAAACCTCCTTGACGCGTGCATGTCCTTTAAACTCTCAACTCCAAATTCCAACACCAAAAAAAAACATCCTCTGAAATTTTCTAAAATTAATCTCTTCTTGCTTGTGTTCATCGTCCTCGTCCTCGTCCTCATCATCATCATCCTCTGAAACGTAAGGCTAATTAAAATCTCTTCGTAAAATGCCAATGATGTTTTTTTTCCTTTCTTTAATGAAATCTATAATTCTATATCTTTCTCTTGTACGTTGCAGATTGAAAATATTGGCAAGAAGTAGTTAAAACTTAAAACCCAAGAAACAGATTCTTACGTTTTGGAATCATGGAATCATCACAAGAACAAAGTTTCTTTAGCCCCACGAACCAAAGCTCGAGAAACTTAGCATCTAAACCTGAAACAGAAGATCCAATCATAAGACTTTCTTCTTCGTCTTCCTCTTCTTGTTCTTCCATAGAAGCCGAACCAAGACCTGATCAGAATCACAACCACAACAATGTAGAGCAATCTCCTCCGACACAAGTCATGGAAAGATCAACAAACAACACAACAACAACGACGACCTCTACCCCTAATACACCTCCTTACAGAATCCCTTCACATGTTTTCGCGAGAACAACCTCTACAGCTCCAGAATGGAGTACTATCTCCAATGAATCTCTTTTCAGCATCCATATGGGTAACAATAGCTTCACCGGTGGAGATTATTTCAAATCCGGCGAACTCACGTTTCCTCAGCCTCCTTCACCAATAACTTCTCCTTTGCCTTCTCCTTTACCATCTACGCCCCACAACGTGAACCAAGGAGGAGCCGTAGGAGCTGCTGCGGAGGTAAAAACTCCGGTGGATATAGGCAAGAAAGCAGCTGAAACAGATAAAGCTTACCGCGCAAGTAAAGAAGACGAACAAAAAGCTGCAGCAAGTATAAGAGAGGTTATCATGGCTAATGAAGCTGCTAACAACAACAACAAAACCAATAAACTAGATCGTTCTGTTTCTCGTCGCTCAGAAAATTTAAGTGTCAAGTCTTTCGCTTTTCCAGTGTAAGAAATAAAACCTTTTCTTGATCACTTACCTCCGTTTCATGTGTTTTCTTTTCTCACTTTATTTTGTTGTTGCATTTCGTAGAATGGGGAATGCAGACAAAGGCGGGTTACAAGGTTCCACGCCTGAAAAGAAGCAGAGGAATCCTTCGCAGCCAGAGACACCGAAGATTTCCACTGAAGCTGAAGGAGATGTAGGATTGAAGAAAGAGGAAGCTCCTAAACCAGTAGCTCCTAAAACAGAAGCGGACCGTGCCTCTGATCGCAACCCCAAATGGCTCTCTTGCTTCCCTTGCTGTACAACCTCTTGTGTCTAATGGAAACATCTTTTGAGGGGGATTGAGTTTGATTTGTTTTACCATCTTTCAGTATGATAGAGAAATTGTTTCCTGCTTCTTGGTATTGTAGAAGTGTGTTCCAAGATTTACAAAGTCCTTTTTAACCTTTGTATTTAATCTTGTGAAGTAAACAATTACGATTTAATTAAGTTGTGTCTTTTTTCTTTTGTTTGATCTTTAAGACTCCTCTGCTTCTTAACAACTGTGTTCTTCTTCAGAATAATCATTGTAACTTTATTCAATACAATTAATTGCAAACAATAGGATTACTGATAGGTGTTTATGTGGAACTTCAAGCCTTTGCATAAGGGAGGACCAATGAGGCAATTTGACTAAGAAGCTGTCGTGGAGACTTGGAGGTATCAGGTAATGGAGATGTCCATTCTTGAAAGTTATGGAGGCTGCCTGTGAAATCAGTGAAGAGTCCATCAACTCCAATCTCATTGATCCAGTAGTCGTACTCCTTATACGGGTCTTGGCTAAAGTTATAGTGTAAGAATTCGTGTTCATTCCTGTACGTATAGGGATGCACCTGAGTTTGTAACAGAAGAACATGGTCAGGAAGTTAGCATGTGTTACTGACTCTCAGTCACCGGATGAATCTTAAATAAATCCTACCTGCAGATTGTGTGCGTGAGCTCTTTTGACCAAATCTGTGGGGGCTAGCACATAGTTGTTGTTTACCGGAACAATTGTATCCTTCCATGGTCCGATACCCACAACATATTGCTTGATGTATTCGAAATACGCATCTGATGTGATCTCTGCATATGTCTGCTTAGATTTGCAAGAAAGATCAATCAGTCACTTTTAATAGAAGCAAAAGAACTTTCAGGAATCATAAACAATACGACGAGCAGAGCATTGACCTGGTTAGTGTCTTGCGTTGGCATGGTAACATCGTCTATTAGAAGGACTTTCGGCGAGTCTGTCAAGTTTGATATGTACACGAGTGAAGTTGGGGCAAATGACTGAATAAATAGTGGTTTTTTCAACCACTTCTTGGACAAATACGAGCCTCCATACCCATACTTCTTAAGTGTCTCCACAACTTTATCCTCAAATTTCTTACCACCAGGCCATTTGACCTGCAAATATATAACAGTGATAGAAGCAAAGGTTAATGACTCACCTGCAGTGGGAGTGAAAGCCAAAAAGAAATCATTTTCTGCAAATTGAACCAAATGGTATATGTGGCTTTTTAAAAGTCACTCTAAAGGATTTCAGTAAGAGTAGAAGTCAAGCTTTTAGGATTGTGACTCACATGCTGGTTCATTAAAACTGGATTTTTAATCTCAGGATATATTCCAACAACTCTTGGAGCATCCCGAGCAATGGTAAGAAATTCCTCAAATGTAATGATAGGGTACATTCCTGAAATACAAGCAAGATATGGGCATGGTTAAAGATTTCCTGTATTATGCAGTTCTTACTTTATATCTTCCAACAGCCAAAATACAGGAAAGAAAGGCGAGCAAACCGTTGTATTGCTGATCCCGAAAAGCATATCGCTGCTTTATACGTAGTTGCTTTAGTTCTTTAAGTGTAAAATCAACTACAAGCAATGAAAGAGGAATCACTTGTTAGCAAATCATTCAGACTCAAACAAACCAACTTGAAGCTTTATTAGATGCTTCTCTAGCTGTTATGAGATTATGTGCGAGAGATATTTTGAGCAAATGACTCTATCCTGAGACCGAATCCAGCAGCATGCATTGACTCAGACCTAGAAACAGAAGAAGAATTGATGTAACGTACAAGTGAAAAAGCCAGTAATGTTGAATCCTTGGACATCATATGTCCTTTTACGATCTGCAAACTCCTTGTGGCTCGCAACATTGGTTGTTTCGTCGAGAATACAATCATGGAAACATATGAGCACACCATCTTTGGATGATAAGATATCTGTTTCTATGAAGTCTGTGCCTTCTTCAATTGCTTTCTATCATAAGAAAAAAAAAATGTTTTACTTCTTATCTTCGGAAATCATCAAAGAGAAGGAGATTGATCAAGAAAGATCAACAGTATACCAAGTATGCAGCTGTAGTTTCTTCTGGGATCTCTCCATTGGAACCTCTGTGTGCGATGTTATAAGGACGTGAAGTCTGAAGTTGAAGCTTGACAGTTTTGGGTCCTTTAACAGGGAGAGGGTGCAATGTCCTCCCAGCAGCACACACAGTAAGTAGAGATAGCCATATCAAGGGTAAGCATCCTGTAAGATCACCAATAACCACTTTGTATTGACGTTAACAGAAACAGAGCCAAAAACAGAACCAAGACTCAAACTTTTTTTAGCTTAACAGGAAACAAATCCAGATAGAATGAGAAATAAGCTTTGGTCTCTCAAGACCCAAAAAATTTTCTAAGCTTATAATGAAACAAGAAACAGAAACAGATCCAGATTCAATAAAAGATTAAATTTTTTTGTTTTTAGTGTATAGTAAAAAAATGAAACAAATCCAGATTCTTACTTTGTTCTCAACCTATTCGCTTCTTTTTTTTAATTTACTATTCAGTTTTACGAAGAAAGGTGAAATTAGACAAATTTCACCAAAAAAACACAAGCTAATGCAATAGAAAGCAATCAGAAGCACAGAAAGATTTCATGCATACAAAACCCAGAAAACAAGAACAAAAAGAAAAGGTTGAAATTGAGAAGCTTTACTTACTTGTAAGAATCATGGCGATCTGGTAGATCGATCGGATTGCTTGTTTGATTCTCCTTATTTGTCTCTTATCCCACTCTATCAGTTCTTGTCCATTTATAATAAAGTGTTTCTAATGATATACATATATGATATATCACTCTTACTCCATTGACCTGTTTCTTGGCTTACCGCTCTTGGGCGAATATTATATCTTTCTTCTTCAATTCACGTTTTCCGAATATTCCATTTGTTTTTGGTTGACAAAGACTTTTTAAGGTTGCATTTTATATTTCTGAATAAAAAGTAGTAATACTACCAAGCAACGCCTCTCCATGCTAAAATTGCAAAGAACATCCTCCCATCTTTTATATTCCCCCACCAAAAAAAAGCGATGCATTACCAACTTTTTTTAATATTGATCCTCACCATCGAAACCTCATTATGCGTCTCGCCGGAGCTCGCCGGAATATACTTTTTGACTCCCAGTCGAAGGTCCGGTACGTCTTGATCGCTGTTCCAGCTTCATTTCTAAGGTCTGGGTCGACCCAATTGCTGTTTATAACTCCGATTGATGGACAGCGACGGTGGTAGCCGCCGTTTCGTGAGGATGTAGGGTTTTTATTTGGGCGGAGACAAAAATAAAATGTTTGCTGGAAACGGTGGCGTTTTTGGTGTTGGCGGTAACATCCATTGTTTCTGACGTGGCATATTATGCCACATAATCAATACAGTTACCGCAGAGAGTTTAAACTTTAAAGGTTAGATTTTTTTGTTCATATAATGCTTTAGTTATTCACATGTTTAACAGAATTCAAAGTTTATAACTTTATTCACTGAATGTGTAAGCAACACTTGAATCATTTTGTGGTATATATGATTGTGAGTAGTTGTTTTAAAAAATCAATTCAAAAATTTAATTCTTGGGCCTGTGTTGCAATAATCTCATTCGTTAATTTACTTGGCTACTGACAAGCGAAATATCATATGCTAAACCACTCATTTTCTAGAGAGACTTTGACTTGTATGCCCAACGAGTCTTACCATACTACTCTAAGTGAGTTAGTTAGACGCTAAAGATATGACTTTTCAAATTTACAGATATTTCTTGAAGAACTTGGTGTTTTCCGCTGGAAATTTGAAATTCTTATAGAGGTGGGGAGATGTTTGCTTGAACTCATATTCACATATTGCGTTTGAGTTTCTTTTGTTTCACTTTTTGTCTCATATTGATATTTGCTATGGAAGGGAAGGTGTTTTTGGGCCAATACTTGATATGGATTATGTTACTGCTGGGACAGATACATGGATCCAAAAGCTGTATTCAGAATGAAAAGAACGCTTTGTTGGACTAATGACACAAAGAGTGATTACTGTCTGTGGAAGGTCATTGAGTGATCGCACTAGCGGGCGGGTTATCAAGCTTTCCTTTGGTAAACCTTTCTTCAAAATCTAACTCACTTCAAGTAGAGTTGGGAAGTTCTTGGAAGCCGAAATTTCAGTTGAGTGTTATTTCACTAGGAGCTTGCAATTTGGTGAAGGTTCCTCATTTTCCTATACCAGAAGGATTTGCGTCATGTTGATCTCTCTAACAATAATAAGTTTCCATCGTGGCTGCTGGAGAACAATACAAAACTCGAGGCTTTGCTTCTACAGAATAACTCTTTTACAAGCTTGCAGCTACCGCAATCTGATCATAATCTGCTTTACCTGGATGTTTCAGTTAATGGATTTGATCAACTCTTTCCTCAGAACATTGGGTGAATACTTCCTTGCTTACATTATATGAATCTAACGACTAATGGTTTTCAAAGAAATCTACCATCTTCTCTGGGTAACATGGAAATGATTGAATTTCTGGATATATCTCACAACAGTTTCCATGGGAAGCTACCAAGAAGTTTTTTGAAGGGTTGTGATTCCTTGATAGTCTTGAAACTATCACATAAGAAACTAAGTGAGGAGGTTTTTCCAGAAGCATCAAACTTTTTTTCAATACTAGAGCTGTCTATGGATAACAATCTGTTTACAGGAAAGATTGGAAGAGGTTTGCAGAGCTTGAGATCTTTGATTATGCTTGACATTTCGAACAACAATCTCTCAGGTGTTATTCCAAGTTGGTTTGACCAACTTCAAGACTTACATTCGCTACAGATTTCTAACAACTTGTTGGAAGGTGAAGTACCTATATCGTTATTCAACATGTCCAGTCTTCAACTACTGGCCCTCTCTGCAAACAGTTTATCAGGGGACTTACCTCAAGCCATTTCTGGATATGGGGCATTAAAAGTGTTACTCCTGCGAGACAATAATTTATCAGGGGTTATTCCAGATACACTGCTAGGGAAGAATATCATTGTGCTTGATCTGAGAAATAACAGATTGTCTGGGAATATTCCGGAGTTCATCAACACCCAATACATCAGAATTCTTCTTCTCCGAGGGAATAATTTAACAGGCAGTATTCCTCGCCGGTTGTGTGCCGTAAGAAGCATTCACCTCCTGGATCTTGCTAACAACAAATTAAATGGATCCATACCTTCATGTCTTAGGAATGCATCACTTGGTTTGGGGAGAGGAGGATACATTAGACGATTATTTATAATCATTACGTTTTTTCTTTGGGAGCACCTGTCAGTACATTTTTCAAATCTCTGCTCGTGCAAGATGGGTTTGCTATCGATTATGAGTTAAGCACCCAAACGAAAATTGAGTTTGCAACAAAACACAGATATGATGCCTACAGGGGTGGAAATCTCAAATTATTGTTTGGACTGGATCTCTCAAAAAATGAGCTGAGCGGTGAGATCCCAATAGAGTTTGGAGATCTTCGGAAACTACATGCTCTCAATCTATCTCACAACAACTTATCAGGAGTATACCAGAAAGCTTTTCAGGACTGAAGAATGTGGAAAGCCTTGATCTTTCTTTCAACAGATTACAAGGTCAGATCCCACCACAACTAACGGAGTTGAGCAATCTTGAGGTCTTTAATGTCTCATACAACAACTTTTCAGGAGTCATTCCACAGGGAAAACAGTTTAACAGCTTTGACATGCGAAGCTACATAGGCAATCCTCTTCTCTGTGGGCAACCAACCGACATAAGATGCATTGGTAATACCTTTCAAGAAGCAGATTATGGAGTGGAAGCTGTTGAAAACACGATCGACATGGTTTCTTTCTACTGGAGTTTTGTTGCAGCATACATAACAATCCTTCTTGGGTTACTCGCATCACTCTCATTTGATTCTCCTTGGAGCAGAGTTTGGTTCTACATCGTCGATGCTTTGGTTCACAAGGTTAGGAAATTGTTATGGTAAAATACTGCAGGTGACAAAATGTTTCTTACGTGCTAGTTTCATTGTCGTCCCCTTCTGTTGTTCTTCTTCTCAAACCTCCTGCTTTGTTTCACAAAACCAGAACATAGCTTATGTTTTGGTTCCTCTGTACTGTCTTTTTGTCTTTGAATAAAAGTAATGCCTCAAAACATATCTTGGACTGGTTTGGTGGTTGGTTTAATTCATAATATACAGTAACACATGAATTTCTTCAGGAAACAATTTCATCGTAGAAACAGTACACATTACGAAAGACAAATGAATATAAATACATTTAATTTCCATTTTATCTTATGTTTTACCGAAATAATTTTATTTTATACAACTAATTTATTTCATCTATTTGGATGACTAGTTGAAAATTATTTGTAAAAAAATAAATTTGTTTTCTTCGAAGCTGCGAGAGTTAGTCACAGTTGACTATAGAGATTTTCTTCGAAGACAAAATGACGCCAACAAACGACGCCGTTACAGATCAACCTCTGTTTCAGACTTTCAGGAGTAACTGATCCAAGAGAGCCTCCTCATCAACTCCGTCAGCGTTGGGCTTCCTCAAGTCTAGTGGTTGTTCAACAGAATTCAAAGGCCATGACATCAAAGAGAGGCATTTCAACAAATATCATTGACATATAACAAATATCATTGAATGATTCAAAGGTACTATAACTTATAAGGCTAAACCAGTCAAAATAAACGAATGTGATCACTTGAATCTTAAGTGTTTAGGTAATAGAGACTTCAACATTGTAAATATAACCAATATTATTCGTCGTTGACCTTGACGTTATTCTGTTTTCACCGGATGTAGAAATTCTTATAAACGTGGAGACACTTGTATATATTTAACTACATTGCCTTGAAGTGTTTTCATTAATCTTTGAGTTTGAGTTTCATACATTTTCTTCTCTTCTTTTTTTCTTCCATCACATTTTCAATGGAAGGGAAGGTGTTCTTGGGTCACAACCTGATATGGGTGATGCTACTGATGGGGCAGTTACATGGATACAAAAGTTGTATTGATGAAGAAAAGATCGCTTTGTTTGAGCTCAGGAAACACATGATCTCAAGAACTGAATCCGAGTCTGTTCTCCCTACTTGGACCAATGATACAACGAGCGATTGCTGTCGATGGAAGGGCGTTGCTTGCAATCGTGTAAGCGGACGGGTGACCGAGATTTCCTTTGGTGGACTGAGCCTAAAAGATAATTCTCTCCTAAATCTTTCTTTGTTGCATCCCTTTGAAGATGTTCGAAGTTTGAACTTATCAAGCTCCAGATGCAGTGGCTTGTTTGATGATGTGGAAGGTATACCATACTGATTACTTTAAAACATTTTTCTGTTGCATGCTCACTTTGATATTTTCCATGTGTGGACTAATTCTTATTTCATTGTTTTAATACAAGAAAGTCCATATCTTCTGATAATACAGTGCTTAGCTTTTCTCTGTCTCTGCATTTACTTGCTGAGAAATGTTGCATTTTGCAATGACATCAAACGTTCACTTACATTCTAGTCCCATTTGCATAGAGTTCCTCTCTCACTATCTCCATTTGCATGCATCATTGCTCAGCATGTAAGTGAACTATGTTATTTTCATATACTTTGTTAACAAGATTCTTGTTTGCAGGTTATAAAAGCCTCAGAAAATTAAGAAAGTTGGAGATTCTGGATTTGGCTTCAAATAAATTCAACAACAGTATATTTCATTTTCTTAGTGCCGCTACATCACTCACAACTCTGTTTCTTAGGTCCAACAACATGGATGGCTCTTTTCCTGCTAAAGGTATCTCTACATTCTTAACTAAATCATACTATCTAGCGTGACCTTTCTATCGATCATGGATCATTTGTTGGCTTGATATTGCTGTAAAATTTGTATGTCTTTAATTTTAGTATGTAGCATTCTTTTATTTATTGGACTCCCTTTCACTTCAGAACTTAGAGATTTGACAAACTTGGAATTACTAGACCTGAGTAGAAACAGATTTAACGGCTCCATACCAATACAAGGTTAGTTATTTTAAAATTAACGCTTGCCTTTCTTTTCTATATTGGAAACTTAATACTAGATTTAACATCTAAAAACAACATTTTTGGAATGGTTTAAGTCATCCTTAAAGTTATTTGACCTTAGATGTGTATTTGCCTTTCGGCAGAGTTATCTAGCCTAAGGAAGCTGAAAGCTCTTGATCTAAGTGGCAATGAATTTTCTGGCTCAATGGAATTACAAGGAAAGTTCTGCACTGATCTTTTATTTTCCATCCAGAGTGGTGCATTCACGTTTGTTAAGTGACTAAACTTCTGCATTCGGTCATTGCAGGGATTTGTGAATTGAATAATATGCAAGAGCTTGATCTCAGTCAAAACAAACTCGTAGGCCATCTCCCCTCATGTTTAACTAGCTTGACTGGCCTTCGAGTTCTTGACCTTTCATCGAACAAATTAACTGGGACGGTTCCTTCTTCTCTCGGTAGCCTACAATCCCTTGAGTACTTATCGTTGTTTGATAACGACTTTGAAGGTTCTTTCTCATTTGGTTCACTCGCCAACCTCTCAAACCTAATGGTGTTGAAACTTTGCTCAAAGTCCAGCTCTCTTCAAGTACTGTCCGAAAGTTCTTGGAAGCCAAAATTTCAGCTGAGTGTTATTGCGCTACGATCATGCAACATGGAGAAGGTTCCTCATTTTCTCCTACACCAGAAGGATTTGCGTCATGTTGATCTCTCCGACAATAATATCTCTGGAAAGCTTCCTTCTTGGTTATTGGCAAACAATACAAAACTCAAAGTTCTGCTTCTACAGAATAATCTCTTTACAAGCTTTCAGATACCTAAATCTGCTCATAATCTGCTTTTCCTCGATGTGTCAGCTAATGACTTCAACCATCTTTTTCCTGAGAACATTGGATGGATCTTTCCTCATTTACGATATCTGAATACATCCAAGAATAATTTTCAGGAGAACCTGCCATCTTCTCTTGGTAACATGAATGGTATCCAATATATGGACCTATCTCGCAACAGTTTCCACGGGAATCTACCAAGAAGTTTTGTGAATGGTTGTTATTCCATGGCGATCTTGAAGCTGTCACATAACAAACTAAGTGGAGAGATTTTTCCAGAATCAACCAACTTTACTAATATATTGGGGTTGTTTATGGATAACAATCTCTTTACAGGAAAGATTGGACAAGGTTTGCGGAGCTTGATAAACTTGGAACTGCTTGACATGTCAAACAACAATCTCACTGGTGTTATTCCAAGTTGGATTGGCGAGCTTCCATCCTTAACTGCACTTCTGATTTCAGACAACTTCTTGAAAGGTGACATACCTATGTCGTTGTTCAACAAATCAAGTCTCCAGCTGCTAGACCTCTCAGCAAACAGTTTATCTGGGGTCATACCTCCACAGCATGATTCAAGAAACGGGGTTGTCTTACTCCTACAAGACAATAAGTTATCAGGTACTATTCCAGACACATTGCTTGCAAATGTAGAAATTCTTGATCTGAGAAACAACAGATTCTCTGGAAAGATTCCGGAGTTCATCAACATTCAAAATATTAGTATTCTTCTTCTACGGGGGAATAACTTTACAGGCCAGATTCCTCACCAGTTGTGTGGTCTAAGTAACATCCAACTTCTTGATCTTTCCAACAACAGATTGAATGGAACCATACCTTCATGTCTCAGTAATACATCATTTGGTTTTGGTAAAGAATGTACATCATATGATTATGATTTCGGCATTTCTTTCCCTTCTGATGTCTTCAATGGTTTTTCTCTGCATCAAGACTTCTCTTCCAACAAAAATGGTGGTATATATTTCAAATCTCTGCTTACGCTTGATCCGTTAAGTATGGACTACAAGGCAGCCACACAGACGAAAATCGAATTTGCAACAAAACACAGATATGATGCCTACATGGGTGGAAATCTCAAGTTATTGTTTGGAATGGATCTCTCAGAAAATGAGCTGAGTGGTGAGATACCAGTAGAGTTTGGAGGTCTTTTGGAACTACGAGCTCTAAATCTATCTCACAACAACTTATCAGGTGTGATACCAAAAAGCATTTCAAGTATGGAGAAAATGGAAAGCTTTGATCTTTCTTTCAACAGATTACAAGGCCGGATCCCATCACAACTAACAGAGCTGACCAGCCTCTCTGTATTCAAAGTCTCACACAACAACTTATCAGGAGTCATTCCACAGGGAAGACAGTTTAACACCTTTGATGCAGAAAGCTACTTTGGTAATCGTCTCCTCTGTGGACAACCAACCAACAGAAGCTGCAACAATAATAGCTATGAAGAAGCAGATAATGGAGTGGAAGCTGATGAATCCATAATCGACATGGTATCTTTCTACTTGAGTTTTGCTGCTGCTTATGTGACAATACTTATTGGAATATTGGCATCTCTATCTTTTGATTCTCCTTGGAGCAGATTTTGGTTCTACAAGGTTGATGCTTTCATCAAAAAGGTGAGGAATTTATTGTTGTAAACGACTCCTGCTTTGTGTAAAAAAACCAGAACATAAGTTATGTATAGTTCCTACGTACTATCTCTGTCTTTGTCTTTGAAGAAATGTACGATCTCAAGCATATACAACGAACACCTAATTACGAATTGAGAGAAAAGATTAAGGAACAACTGAAAAAAGCCATAAGAAACTGCAAGTAACACATGACATTTGTCACATTTGTTTGAAAATCCATGACACAGCAGAGAGTAAGTAGAGACATATGTTAAGGGAAAGCATTCTGTAAGATGATGATACAAAGCCAAAAACAGAAGCAAGACCTAAATTCAGATTCAATAGAATGTGATGTCTCTCTCAAGACCAAAAAAGATAATTCTAGCTTGTAAAGAACAAATTTCAAGAAAATGCCGAAGCTAATGCAATAAAATAAACTGATCAAGCAATATTCCCACTCAGATGGAGTAAACCCAGGAATTCGAAAGAGTTAAAAATTCAGAAGCTACTTGCAGAGTTGATGGCTTGTAGTTTCAGTTCGATTTTGCCTTTTTCTTGTATCTTCTCATCGTATATGGTCTCTTTTGGCATTTAAAAAAGTTTCAGTCATTCAGTGAATATTAACAAACTTTTTAGTTAGAGCAAAGAAAATAATATTTACAAAGTAACCCCTCAGCCAAAATTAACAAAACTACCCTCTCCCTTTGCTCTCTTTCTCAACAAAACACACATAAAAAGAAAAGGAAAAAAAAACTCAAAACTCCAGTAGAAGGCTATCATCATCTCCGCCGCGGTTTCCTTTCTTTCCACTACTTCGTAGCAATCGATGTTCCCAACGCCGATGAAGGGAGGTGTCGATGGCGGCTTCCACATTATTTTAGCGTTTGGCGATTGGAAATCTAGGGCTTGCGCTTCAGACTATAACAATGTGAAACGACGACGTTTCAATTTTCAGCGGTAAAGGTAGTTGTTTCCGACGTGGCTGATTAAGAGAGCCACATCAGCAAGTCAGTTACCGTTTGAGTGTTTTGGCAGAATGTTTTTTAAAGGTTAGACCTTTTACATTAAAATTGCATCATTCTTCTATGGAAAATCAATTATTTAGGCTTAATGTTAATCTGTATGTGTATATATACATTGAACTAGGAATAAGCTAAAGCTGGAAATTGTCTTTAGGGCTAATTAGAAGAAATAGTTTTTGACTTTTTTCCATTATGTTTATTCTTCTTTTCTTTAGTTTAATATTTGTCCTGGATCACATAATGTGTGAAGACTGACTAACCCTGCATAACATTCATCTATCTATTATAACGGTTTCAAATATATGATATCATGTCATCGTTCTTTTACTCTTGTTCCACTTTACATTAATTGCACTTGAAGTATAGAAATAAGTTATGGCAGACTCTACACTGTATTATTCAGAATGAGTAAATTGTCATGTGGCTAATTCCAACAATTTTGTCTTTGTTAGTTGTGCTTAAACCTTTGCTTAACTTTATCATGCTAAGCACCCCACAAATATGTCATATGAGATGAGTACTTTTCCAAAGATTGACTTTATATATATATATTATATTTTCTTATGCAACTTGCTTTTTCCATTTCCTCTTTGTCAAACAGCAGTGTATATGCTTGTAAAACATGAATATATGTCTAAACTTACAATCCAAATTTTGAAGTTTCTGACTATTTTTGGCTCTAACCAATGGAAAGGAAGGTGTTCTCGGGTCAAAACCTGATATGGGTTATGCTACTGTTGGTACAACTACGTGGATACAAATGCTGTATTGAAAAAGAAAGGAAAGCTTTGTTGGAGCTCAAGAAATACATGATCTCAAAAACTGCAGATTGGGGCCTTGACTCTGTTCTCCCTACTTGGACTAATGATACAAAGAGCAATTGTTGTCGCTGGGAGGGCCTTAAGTGCAATCAAACAAGTGGGCGGATTATCGAGCTTTCCATTGGTCAGACGAACTTTAAAGAGAGTTCTCTTTTAAATCTTTCTTTGCTGCATCCGTTTGAAGAGCTTCGAAGTTTGAACTTATCCGGGGAAATATACAACGAATTCAATGGCTTGTTTGATGATGTTGAAGGTATACCAGGCTTTTCACAGTGTTTAATTACCCTTTTGGTCTTCATTTGGAAACAGTTTTCATGCAGTGAAAGTTTAGAATTCTAGATGATCTCATTTCTTTGTTCTAATTCTTGTAAGTTAACGCTCTTTTAATCTATTGTACTTAAATTTTCTCCTGCCTCCAGAGGTTGTAATAGTACTTTATTCTGTATTTACTCAAATGAGATGTCTATGCCATGCAATATCTTTCTTGCCATGAAGTATCTTTCTGTATTAACTAATCTGCTGATTTTCGTTTGCAGGTTATGAAAGCTTAAGGAGATTAAGAAACCTGGAGATTTTGGATCTCTCTTCAAATAGTTTCAACAACAGCATCTTTCCCTTTCTTAATGCTGCTACATCACTTACAACTCTTTTTATTCAGAGTAACTACATCGGTGGCCCCTTACCTATTAAAGGTGTGTTTTTCCATTTGCATTTAGGTGCCTATGTAGCATTAATTATGATGTATATTTTGTAGTTCTAATCATTCTTACTTACTTCTGGACTGGGTTTCAGAACTTAAAAACCTTACAAAGTTGGAGCTGCTGGACCTCAGTAGAAGTGGATATAACGGCTCCATCCCAGGTAACATCTACGTCATTTGTCACAGTCTTTTTTCTTCAGAGTAGAACGTTTACAAGATTTAACTCCATACATAACTGTTGAATTAGCTTTTGCCATCGCAAATTAATAATATGTTCCATGCTTTGTGTCTCTTTGTCGTATGGTAGAGTTTACTCACCTGGAAAAGCTGAAAGCTCTGGATCTAAGTGCCAATGATTTTTCCAGCTTAGTGGAATTGCAAGGCAAGCTTTTTCTAAATAGGAGTGGAGATGAATATAGCTTATACATTTGAAATAATCATTTTTCAAGGTACCATATGTTGTCTTTCACTCAATTTCAGAACTAAAGGTTTTGACGAACTTGGAAGTCCTGGGTCTTGCTTGGAATCATCTCGACGGACCAATACCAAAAGAAGGTGTTCTCTTTATGCTTGACCTCCAAGATTATCTATGTGAACAACATAACATTTACTTACGAGTTATGAGAGTTATCTCATGAATCTCGAGAAAAGAACAACTACTCTTGTTATTCTCATCATCTTGTTGTTTTCTAAACTATTTTTTTTGTAGTTTTTTGTGAAATGAAGAATTTGCGTCAGCTTGATCTCCGTGGAAATTATTTCGAAGGTCAGCTTCCTGTGTGTTTAGGTAACTTGAACAAGCTGCGGGTTCTTGATCTCTCATCAAACCAGTTAAGTGGAAATCTACCAGCTAGTTTCAATAGCCTCGAGTCCCTCGAATATCTATCATTGTCAGATAATAACTTTGAAGGCTTCTTCTCACTCAATCCACTCGCCAACCTCACAAAGCTCAAGGTGTTCAGACTTTCGTCAACATCTGAGATGTTACAAGTAGAGACAGAGAGCAATTGGCTGCCAAAATTTCAACTGACAGTTGCTGCACTACCCTTTTGCAGCTTGGGGAAAATCCCTAATTTTCTCGTCTACCAAACAAATTTGCGTCTAGTTGATCTATCCAGCAATAGATTATCCGGAGACATTCCTACCTGGCTGTTGGAGAATAATCCAGAGCTTAAAGTCTTACAGTTGAAGAATAATTCCTTCACTATCTTTCAGATTCCTACAATAGTGCATAAGTTGCAGGTCTTGGATTTTTCAGCAAATGATATCACCGGAGTGCTCCCTGATAATATTGGCCATGTGCTTCCAAGGCTGCTACATATGAATGGATCTCATAATGGGTTTCAAGGGAATCTTCCATCGTCCATGGGTGAGATGAATGACATTTCATTCCTGGACTTGTCTTACAATAATTTCTCTGGGGAGCTACCTAGAAGCTTATTAACAGGTTGTTTTTCATTAATAACCCTGCAGCTCTCTCACAACAGTTTTAGTGGCCCTATTCTTCCAATACAAACGAGACTAACTTCATTGATCGTATTGAGGATGCATAACAACCTATTTACCGGAGAGATCGGAGTCGGTTTGCGTACCTTGGTTAATTTGTCAATATTTGATGCGTCGAACAATCGTCTCACAGGTCTTATCTCAAGTTCGATACCCCCCGACTCGTCTCATCTGATTATGTTATTGCTATCAAACAATCTCTTAGAAGGTACGTTGCCACCTTCTCTGCTAGCCATTCATCATCTTAATTTTCTGGACCTCTCTGGAAACCTATTATCTGGAGACCTACCGTCGTCAGTTGTTAATTCTATGTACGGGATAAAGATATTCCTTCATAACAACAGCTTCACGGGGCCACTTCCTGTCACGTTGTTGGAAAATGCTTACATACTTGATTTGCGGAATAATAAACTCTCTGGGAGTATCCCACAGTTTGTCAACACCGGGAAAATGATAACTTTATTGTTGAGGGGGAACAATTTAACAGGATCTATACCAAGGAAGCTGTGTGATTTGACCAGCATCAGACTTTTAGATCTTTCAGACAACAAGCTCAATGGCGTCATACCTCCATGCCTCAATCATTTATCAACTGAATTGGGAGAAGGGATTGGGTTGAGTGGCTTCTCTCAGGAGATTAGCTTTGGAGACAGCCTTCAGATGGAATTTTACAGATCCACATTTTTGGTAGATGAGTTCATGCTATACTATGATTCTACATATATGATTGTTGAAATCGAATTTGCAGCAAAGCAAAGGTATGACTCTTTCAGTGGAGGAACACTTGACTATATGTATGGGTTGGATCTATCAAGCAATGAATTAAGTGGTGTTATCCCAGCAGAGCTTGGAGATCTCTCGAAACTACGAGCCCTGAATCTATCTCGCAATTTATTGTCGAGTTCTATACCAGCTAACTTCTCCAAACTGAAGGACATTGAGAGCCTTGATCTTTCTTATAACATGTTACAGGGAAACATTCCTCACCAACTAACCAACCTCACTTCTCTTGCTGTTTTCAACGTCTCTTTCAACAATTTATCAGGAATCATTCCTCAAGGAGGACAGTTTAACACCTTCAACGATAACAGCTACTTAGGAAATCCTCTTCTTTGTGGGACACCGACCGATAGAAGTTGTGAAGGTAAGAAGAACACAAAGGAAGCAGATAACGGAGGAGAAGAAGAAGAAGAAGATGATGATGATGAAGCTGCTATTGACATGGTGGTCTTGTATTGGACTACTGGTTCAACTTATGCGATTGCGTTGATCGGCATTCTTGTACTTATGTGCTTCGATTGTCCTTGGCGTCGGACATGGCTCTGCATTGTCGACGCTTTCATAGCCTCTGGGAAAAGTATGTTTTCTTGAAACCGTTTCAGCTCAGTTATTGGATATTCCTTACCAAGCAAAAGCTTGAATACAATGTGTGTCTTAATATGTGTTTTGATTTTACCTTACGTAGCTATTTGATTATTTTGTATGGACTGAAATTCCTTTCTTTGTCAATTAAGGGTTTTTTTTCTGTCTTGTTTACCTTTTTCTATAATCGCAACAAAAATTATTTGTGCTTCCACTATTTTTTTTTGGTTTTAATTTGCTTCATGTTGACATGACATTCTGACGGTTTCTTATACTTGCTCTTGTTCTCTCTGTTTCACTCTATCTTTCTTTAGATATAAAACAAGAGCACTAACTCGCTTCCTCTCTAGTCTTTGGTTTGTTTCTTGTTCTAACACAAAGACATAAAATGAGAAGAGAGAAATATCGAGGACTACATTTTGTTATTGATCGTAAGGATCATTTTACAAACAACACACAACATTTTTATACTAGTTACTATTCTACTACACACTCTTAGACTCACTTAGACTTCTAGATACTAGCCACTACGACTAGATATGATTAACTCTAGACACATTTTATTAGCAAGAACTTAAGCAGCTCTATATTACACATCCAACAAGGCAACAACTCTAACGACTCGCTTTACTCGTATGACTTGGTTGAATAGTTAGCAAAACCGCTTCTTTTATTGGGTCCTAACTAATCTAATCCCTACATAAAACACTTCAACAGTTTGGGCCTTGAACAAAACCGATGGCTCAATTGACAAAACACAAACCCATTTGGTTTGTTGACTTTGTTATCCACTTTTGACTCTTCTTCTTCTTCTTCTTTCACTGTCGACCTCGCGTCTACTTCTTCTTTTCTCTTCATCTTTTTCTCACTGATTCCCTATTATTCGTTGTAGGATTTAATCAAGGATTCAATTTCCAATACTTTCGCCTCAGTCTCTAACAAAAATAAAATAAAAAAATGCTCAAGTCCTAAACAAATGGCGATTGTCTACTTAAATCGCATTTTTCTTTTTCTTCATTTCCAGCGATCTAATAATGGACTTTTTCACGCCGTCGGCGATGGAGACGTAGGGTATGAACTAAATGGAGCTACGCCGGTGTTTTGAATTTTGGCTATTACAACAATTTGTTTCAGGCGTAACTAATCCAGGATAGCTTTTTCCTTTAAAGTTCAATGGGAATTCAAAGGTAAGAAAGACCAGTCTGTTTCTTCCCTAAAATTTCGTGGAGAAAAAGTATTATAGGGAATTTAAACGAAAATCTTTGTCTACCAGTCTGTTTCTTCTATTTTTCGTAACTAGAAAGACCTTCACTTCACTAGACTTGGCTTAACTTATTTCGTGGTATATTATCATTACGCTTATGACTGTTTACTACAACGACCTTGACTTTTCCTATCATACAAATGATACAATTCAAAGTAAATGACAGCGATCACTAAGTTTACTTCGACTTTTTCTAAATAATACAATAATTTCTTGTTGAATTTTCATAAACGTGGAGGTGTTTGCATTTTTAACTCATATTCCCACATTGCTTTGTGGATTTTATTTCTTTTGCAATGGAGGGGAAGCTTTTCTTGGGACAATACTTGATATGTGTGATTTTACTGTTGGGGCAGCTACATGGATACAAAAGCTGTATTGAGAAAGAAAGGAAGGCTTTGTTGGAGCTCAAAGCATTTCTGATCCCATTGAATGCAGGAGAATGGAACGACAATGTTCTTAGTTGGACCAATGACACAAAGAGTGATTGTTGCCAGTGGATGGGGGTTGAGTGCAATCGTAAAAGTGGGCGGATTACCAACATTGCCTTTGGTATAGGATTCATTATAGAGAACCCTCTCCTAAATCTTTCTCTGTTGCATCCCTTTGAAGATGTTAGAAGTCTGGACTTATCATCCTCTCGTTCGTGCGAAGACTGTGGATTCAGTGGCTTGTTTGATGACGTTGAAGGTACACCAGGATTTTACTTTTTTTTTGTTTTTTGTTTACAATGGTACTTTGATCTTCCCCCTGCGTTTGGGTTTACTTCTCTAAAGAACCTATATGGACTATATCTTACTTAATTAACTGTTTCTAATTCTTGAAAGTTTTTATACCTTATGGTACTCGGCTTTTCTTTGTTTCTGTGTTGATGTCTGTGTGCCATGTTGCATGTTGCAATCACATGTTACGGTCACTTACATTCCCTTCCCACTTGCGTAGAGTTCATCTCTCATGATCTTTCTTGCATATGTTCTCATTATATGCTTAGCAAATTCTCGTTTGCATTTATTCGTTTGTCTTTTGCAGGTTACAAAAGCCTCAGTAGATTAAGAAACCTGGAGATTCTGGATCTCTCTTCACATAGATTCAACAACAGCATCTTTCCTTTTCTTAATGCCGCTACATCCCTTACAACTCTTTTTCTTACGTACAACAACATGCATAGCCCATTTCTTGTTAAAGGTGTGTTTCTCCATTTTTAACTAATTAGTAATAACTAGCGAGACCTATTTACTGATGATCGATGTACCTTTTGTTAGATCGAATCAGTTTATTTTGCTATAACTTTATATTTCTAAATTTCAGTTTGTATCAATTTTATATATGTTGAACTTCCTTTCAGAATTCAAAGATTTAACAAATTTGGAACATCTAGACTTGCGTGGAAACAGATTTAATGGCTCCATACCAACACAAGGTAGTTAATTTGTTCATAAATGCTTGCTTTTATTGGATTGGTTTTTGTCATCTGTTCGTATTTAAAGCTGTTTAAATATGTGAATTATCATTCTATGCTTAGCAAGATTCTCATTTGCAGATTATAACAGCCTAAGGAGATTTAGAAAGCTGGAGATTCTGGATCTCTCTGATAATTTATTCAATAGCAGGATCTTTCCCTTCCTTAATTCTGCTACATCACTTAAATCTCTGTCTCTTTGGGGAAACAACATGGGTGGCCCTTTTCCTGCTAAAGGTGTGTGTCTTCTAGAATGATCTATTTATTGATTTTTCTTAGACTTAGTTTGCGTCATCCTTATATTTGTTGGACTCCCATTTCAGAACTTAGAGATTTGACAAACGTGGAACTGCTGGACCTGAGTAGAAACAGATTTAACGGCTCCATACCAGTACGAGGTCAATTTGTGTCCAAATATGCTTGTCTTCCTTTTTAATCTATCTATAAAAAAATTCATTTGATTCGTGTCATCCTTGAGATCCTATCTATTCTATATTGTTAGGTAATGGTGCTAAGCTTTATTTGCCCTGAGGAAGCTGAAAGCCCTGGATCTAAGCGATAATGAATTTTCAAGCTCAGTGGAATTGCAAGGCAAGTTTGCTAAAACAAAACCCCTTTCTGGTAAAGAATTGTGTTTAAATTCAGATTTATGTGCTAAAGTTTTAGGATCTGATTAACGTAGGGACTTGCCCATGGAAAAATATGGAAGAGCTCAAACTCAGTAACAACAAACTAGCTGGTCAGTTTCCTCTATGTTTAACTAGCTTGACTGGACTTCGAGTTCTTGATCTTTCATCAAATCAATTGACTGGGAACGTACCCTCTGCTCTCGCTAACCTTGAATCCCTTGAGTACCTATCACTGTTTGGTAACAACTTCGAAGGCTTCTTCTCACTTGGTTTACTCGCCAACCTCTCAAAACTTAAGGTGCTCAGACTTGATTCACAATCCAACTCACTTGAAGTAGAGTTTGAAACGTCTTGGAAGCCAAAATTCCAATTGGTAGTTATTGCGCTACGATCTTGCAACTTGGAGAAGGTTCCTCATTTTCTCCTACATCAAAAGGATTTGCATCACGTTGATCTCTCTGACAATCAAATTCATGGAAATTTTCCTTCTTGGCTGTTAGAGAACAATACGAAACTCGAGGTTTTGCTTCTACAGAATAATTCTTTTACGAGCTTTCAGCTACCGAAATCTGCTCATAACCTGCTTTTCCTGAACGTGTCAGTCAACAAATTCAATCATCTCTTTCTTCAGAACTTTGGGTGGATACTCCCTCATTTAGTCTGTGTGAATTTAGCCTATAATGGTTTTCAAGGAAATCTGCCATCTTCTCTGGATAACATGAAGAGTATTGAATTTCTAGATTTGTCTCACAACAGGTTCCACGGGAAGCTACCAAGAAGATTTTTAAAGGGTTGTTATAACTTAACAATCTTGAAGCTGTCACACAACAAACTAAGTGGAGAGGTTTTTCCAGAAGCAGCCAACTTTACTCGTTTATGGGTGATGTCTATGGATAACAATCTGTTTACAGGAAATATTGGAAAAGGTTTTCGGAGCCTACCATCTTTGAATGTACTTGACATTTCAAACAACAAACTCACAGGTGTTATTCCAAGTTGGATTGGCGAACGTCAGGGATTATTCGCACTGCAGCTTTCAAACAACATGTTGGAAGGTGAAATACCTACTTCCTTGTTCAACATATCCTATCTTCAGCTACTGGACCTCTCTTCAAACAGGTTATCTGGGGATATACCTCCGCACGTAAGTTCCATATATCATGGGGCAGTGTTACTCCTCCAAAACAATAATTTATCAGGGGTTATTCCAGACACACTACTACTGAATGTTATTGTACTTGATCTGAGAAATAACCGACTGTCTGGGAATCTTCCGGAGTTCATCAACACCCAAAACATCAGTATTCTTCTTTTGCGGGGGAACAATTTTACAGGACAGATTCCTCACCAGTTCTGCAGTCTAAGTAACATCCAACTTCTGGATCTTTCCAACAACAAATTCAATGGATCGATACCATCATGTCTTAGCAATACATCATTTGGTTTGAGGAAAGGGGATGATTCTTATAGATATGATGTCCCTTCAAGATTTGGCACAGCTAAGGATCCTGTATATTTTGAATCTCTACTCATGATAGATGAATTTAATATGGTCAATGAAACCAACTCCCAGACGAAAATTGAATTTGCAACAAAGCACAGGTATGATGCCTACATGGGTGGAAATCTCAAATTATTGTTTGGAATGGATCTCTCAGAAAATGAGCTGAGTGGTGAGATCCCGGTAGAGCTTGGAGGTCTTGTGGAATTAGAAGCTCTCAATCTTTCTCACAACAACTTATCAGGAGTGATACTAGAAAGCTTTTCAGGTCTGAAGAATGTGGAAAGCCTTGATCTTTCTTTCAACAGATTACAAGGTCCTATCCCACTACAACTTACAGATATGATCAGCCTTGCTGTGTTCAATGTCTCCTACAACAACTTATCAGGAATCGTTCCACAGGGAAGACAGTTTAACACCTTTGAGACACAAAGCTACTTTGGTAATCCTCTTCTCTGTGGGAAGTCCATAGACATAAGCTGCGCGAGCAATAACTTTCACCCAACAGATAATGGAGTGGAAGCTGATGAATCTACAGTCGACATGGAATCTTTCTACTGGAGTTTTGTTGCAGCCTATGTGACAATACTTCTTGGAATACTTGCATCTCTCTCATTTGATTCTCCTTGGAGCAGAGCTTGGTTCTACATCGTTGATGCTTTCGTCCTCAAGGTTAGGAATATGTTGTGGCAAAACACTGCAGGTACCAAATGTTCTTACGTGCTAGTTTCATTGTCGTCCCCATCTGTTGTTGTTCTTCTCAAACCTCCTGCTTTGTTTCACAAAACCAGAACATAACTTATGTTTTGGTTCCTCTGTACTGTCTTTTGTCTTTAAATAAATGTAATGCCTCAAACATATCTTGGAGCTGCTTTGGTTGTTGGTTCAATGCATAATCTACTGAAATACAAGAATTTGCATGAAACAATAGATACAGAGAATTTTCCATTAGTTGTCTTTCTTCTTTTATGAATTCTCTTTCTATATCGCTTTACAGTTTTTTCTTTAGGTAGCCATCTCAAGAACTTCAGTAATTACATAACACACCATATGATTATAATTCTGCTGTAGAATACGGAAGACCCAAGAACGACCATAAGAATCAGCAAAGACGAAAAAAAGGACCAGAGTGAAACATAACACAGTTAAAGAGTTAGAGAAACCACTTGTGTATATATTTTGTCTTCTTCAACAGACTTAGCTACTGGTCAGCAAAAAGCGTTCGTCGCCTTCCTGACTTTGCTTGCAGACGGCTTGTCTCTGCATGCACGATTTCATTAACCAGATCCTTGAAGACAAGCCTCTCAACATCCAGCACCAATCCTGACATTTCTCCACTGAAGTCTGCCCAGTTCCCAGATCGAATCGTCACATCTTCAGCAAGTATACTTTTCAAGAAGTCGTCTTCTTCTTCCAATAAAAAGTTTTCTGATCTCTTTGTGGCTTGCTTTTGCTGTGTTTCTATCGCTGAACACAGTTCTTTCAGTAGTTGTTGCGCACTCACGGCTTTCTTAGTCACCTTAGCATATGACTTCATCAATGGATTCGTCGTGGCTTCAACTGACGCTAGTTTCTCCACCAGAATCTCATTAACGAGATCAAACACAAGTTTCCGGTTGAGCTTCTCATTTTTCAGAACCTTACTTTCTTCTTTGTGTAACAGATGCGTAGTGCTGCTTCCCTTTGTCTGCTCAAGAACAAAGAACAGCTCAGGATTGATTGGGTGGCCAGAAGGGTGAAGTTGAAACGTTGTCAATCCTGAGCCAAGGTCTCTTAGGAGAAGACCCGAGGCTAATAGAATCTCAGAAATGTATCTATGATCGGTGGTAGGATCTGCGTTCTCACAGAGCGATGCAATATAATCTTGGCTGGCTTCATCATGGCTAGAGTTCAATCGTCTGAGCTTTTGAACCAAGTGCTCAACATTCTGTAGCTTCTTACGGTTTATCTCTGGCGAAAAGCTTGATGTGGTTTCTGAGAAACTGTATGCTGGATTCCACTGGTCCTCACAATTTTCATCACCAAAATCATGGGCAACATTACCTATCACATGATCAGCTCTGAGTCAAAAATGGAAGGAACTGAACACCCAATCCTTACATTGGAAAAAAATCGTAAAAGAGAAACTTTCCCAAACTAAACAAGCTACAGACAAATGTAAGAGTTAACTCCTGGTCATAGAATCCTAAAGTGACTTTGATGTTTGCAAGTTCTTATTTTATGACTGTGATAGTTGATGACCACTAGGACACTAGAGATAGAATCCCTTTGTTACCTTGTGTCTTCACGGGTGATGGTTCAGTCTCTCTGTACGTTGAAGCGTCGAGAACAGAAATAGGACTTGGATGTTCCAAAGCAACTAGTGAAAGGTTAGCTGACAATCCATCTTCACTAAACCTTGGACTGGATTTCTGAAAACAAAATAAAAACAAACCTTGTGAGAACTAAGTGAAAAAAATTTGTCATCTAACACTAAAGAAATATAAATGAGAGTCAGAACTCACATTCTGCATTAAGTTAGAGACTACAGCTTTGGCTGCCTCGATTACAGATGGACTTTTACCACCATCAGCTTCAGTAGATTTTTCTACACAAGCAGAGGCTTCTGTTTCGGATTGAGTACAAATGCCATGACTTGACGTCCTAGATTCATTGCTTGCTTGACTAAGTTGGTCATCAACTTGCTGCAAACTCTTCTGACCCTTGGGTCTACGTCTGCCACCAGGAGAAGTAGATTCCACAAGTTGTTGGTTTGACGGTTTCCTTGATTTGCTAGAATCAGGAGGGGTTGGTGGCCGTGAACGCTTATCATACTCAAGCTTCTTCTGCTGTAATCTTGGACTTACAGATCCTGAACTCTTTGAAGCACTTTCTTTGGAAACCTGCTGAGGCTTTTTTGAAGAAGACCGCACATTTCTGCTGTCAGATTTCTTATCAAACGAGCTGGTACATGATTCAGCTCTTCGGTTTCCAGGACTACAATCTTTTGTCACCCGTTTACTATTACTTGCTGAAGTTCCTTTATCATCAGGTTTTTCTCTACGGATCTTCTTGATGCCAGTTAGGCTGTGAATGGGAATAAGGGATGACGCAGGAATACCAGCCTTCTCAACAAGCTTGGCAGGTTTCATAATCACAATCGGGGATTGATATACCTGGTTAGATGAAGAAGACTGAACTCTCGTTCTGGATGACATTGCATGGTTGGAAGTTGCAGAATTTTCTCTTTCATAATCTCTTTGAACTGCAAAGTTTGTGGATTGTTGTTGTTTCTCAGTATCTAGGAAACCTTTTGACTGCATAGACTCTAATATTTGTTTAAGGGCTCGCAGATCTTTTCCAGAATGTTTGAACTCAAGATCATTCAATCTCCGCTCCATTTCACTGTACACAGTAGGAGGAAAATTAGGTGCTTCATACGGCTTCGCTTTCACAGGCATGCTAGCTTGCTTTTGCAAAACTCGGTTTCTATCAGCGTGTTTCCATGGAGCTGGTTCAACGGGGAATCTTGTATTTGATAGAGGTTTCATAACAAAATCAGAGTTTCTCCATCTTGGAGAAGCCGGGTCCTTCCCCAAGCTTCTCGGTGAGCTAGGAGAAAAACGGATTGCACGGTTCAGATTTTTCTCCCTCAATGATCTTGAGAATGGATCGTCATTTTGGTCAGAGATGTTGGTTTTGTTCAGACCAAACTGATGAATGTCTCTACCCAATGGAGAACCGGGCAATGTCTCCAATCCCATGAGCTTTGCTACAACACTGGGAGGCCGTTTCTTGCTACTGCTTGAACAGCTTTCACTGAAACTTTCTGAAAGCTTACTTGATTTGGGATCAACACTGGAGTTTCGCGTCGCTCGTTCTCTACTATCCAGCGAAAGCCTAGGCAACTCTTTCAGCTTCTGTCTGGATTTCAACGTATCATGAGAATCAACTGAGTAACGAGGCGCATCTTTCATGCCAAGCTCGTTATAATGTTGAGATGTTTCTCTAAGTCTTGCTAGAACTCTGAAGGACTCATTGAGATCCATGGGAGTTGATTGCTTCAAACCATAAGGCCTTGGAGAATCCTCTCGTCTGCTCTGTCTAACTACTTCCTCTCTAGTCATTGGAGTCTTACTCAAAAGCCCTCTGGCTTCTCTGTACATTGAGTCTCTCACAACATCTCTGAGGTCAAGTCCCAAATGTGAAAATCCATTCCCTTCAGTCATCTCAGGATCACTTGTAGGAGATTCTTGAAAATTAGCTCGGTCATACGCAGAAGCGTCAGGTTGAACTCCTCTATTGAACTCAGAAGACGATGGGGAGGAAGAGCACGAAGATGAGAAAGAAACTCTAGATGATTCTGTTGAAACCCTTCGCTTCTCTTTCACATTCCCACCAATGTTGGAGTCCTGAAACTGAAATGCAAGAACCTTAGATCTTATAGAAAACCTCTGTATATGAATGAAATCGTAGATGGTTGGCAAAAGAACCAACTTACAGTTTCTTTTTGTTGATAAATTGTATCAACAGAGTCTCTTTCATAATTGATGTTAATGGCATTTCCATTACCTGCAACAAGCACATAAAACAAGCATGAGCATCATATCAAAACTCTCAAACAAGGAACACCCGATTACGCATTGAGAGAGACGTTTAATAAAACCTACAAGAACCTGCTAGTCAAACTTGAATTTATCACATTTGGTTGGAAACTCCATGAGCCTAAAGGTTAATAAAAGTCAAAATCTAGCAAGAAAAAACCGGCCATAAGGGAAAAATTAAATCTAACCAAAAGATTCGGCAGATCAACACAACTGAGAAAGAAAAAGTAACAACCATAACTTTAGATCTCTGAGACTATAACAAGACCTGGTTAATGAAAGAATCACTCCATTGGCAGATAAAGAGCCAAAACAAAAACAGAGAAGAATAAACATACAAAAACACATGGATGTAAGAATAACATATGTGACCATATACAAGTCAACGACTACTGGACACGAACCATAGAGATCAGAAGAGAGTGTTTAAATTATCAAACAATATAAATATATAGTAATTATTAATTTACCTAAAGTAAGACTTTTTCGTCGGCCAGTAAGAACATGGTGACGATCAAAGATTTGAAAAATCCCATTCATACATCCAATTTGCTTCTGCAGATCTGCACTATCATCTGCCAATGAATGCAGAAGCTTCGCAGCCATTTTCTACAGATCACAAAAACAATTCTCCGGCGCCGGAAACTTTCTACTTAAAGATTCAAAAAGACTTCTCCTTTTTTCTTTTTGGCTTTGAAAGCTTTCTTCTATGATGTGTTCCCCTTTACTGATTTCCCAAAAACCCAAACTTTATGCCTCAATGATGTGTTTGCAATAATTTGGAAGAGATAACTTTAAAAGCTTTCTTTTTTTCTTTCTCCATCATCAAACAGTAACCACCATTAAAACTATAACGAGAATGACGCACCTTCCATATTCATAAAACTCCAAAATTTTAGCCCTTCTCTTTGTAGAAAAAAACCGTTTAAGATTTCAAATCAGAAGAAACCCATTGTCTTCTCCAGCTTAATTAAAGCTCAAGAAAACCCCTAAATTAATCTGAGTCCTACACTAACAGCAATCAAACCTACGGATCTTAAAAAGGAAATAAAGTTTAAACCTTTTTACAAACCTAAGATTCCCAGATTCCACTGAAGACAAAAGGAGGGAGAAAGATAAAAACCCTTTTGGTAATTAGATCCAATCTTCAATAAACTACTAAACCATAAACAGAACACTAGAACATGTGTGCCCCTTTTGTCTGAGAAGTTTGTTGTCCTAAAACACGGAATGTGTGAGTTTAAATCTACAGAACCAATGAAAAGAAAGAGTTGCAGAAAGCAAAGAAACCGCCAAATCAAGAAGAAGAGAGATTAAAGAAAGAAAGGAACAAAGGAATCTCCTACAGATCCAAGAAGAGACTAAATGTTCCTCTGTTTTGTACTCTCTCTCTCTCTCTCTCACTGCTATAACTGCTCAGAGAACAAACCGGAAATTCAGCCACATATGGGGACTGGGGTTCCTTATTGGAAAATGGCAGGATTCTTTTTTTTTTTCCTAAATAAAATGTGAGCAAAAAAACCACTTATTTAGATTATCATATTAAATAGGTAATAAAAGAAAAATAGAGTAAAAGAGAGAGACATTGGAGAAGGGGTGTGTGTGGAGATACAGAGGCTCTACATCTCACAAAAGCATGTGAGAGAGTGGATCTGTTTTTTACTTCTCCTAGATGCATGTGACCTCTGTGTCAGGTCATCAACATATCCAGAGAATGATTCATTTTTTTTGGTTTTCTGTCACCAAATTTATGTTTATTAAAGATCATGGATTTGAAACTTGAAATACAAATTATCACTAGTATCTTCCTTCATAATCACACCAAATACAACTTTTCACATATAAGTATAATGTTCTTGGTAAGATTTTATTTGCATTTTGATCAACTCAGTGAGATCTTTTTTTCTATGCTAAAAACTGTCGGCAAGTTAGAATAATTAACAATATATCATAACAAACAGACGTTAATTCTTGGCTTTTTTATGACTCGGATATTAAAATTCATACAAAAACAAAAAAGAACTAAGATTACGGCATGATATTAATTTAAACATTTTATCTGAGCACTAAGTTTGATTAACATCACCATCAAAACGATATAAAAATGTATGAATCTACTACAATTAGAAGACCTTCACAATTTTTTGGTCTTTAATATTTGCCGGTGAGGTCACGGATGTGCATTAAATTACCACCCGCATAGGTAGGGAAAACTGCGTAACCAAAGTAAAATTTAGAAATACTTTTTTCCATATTTTCCCCCAAAATGTATTTTTTTCTTTAAAAGCTAATTAGTCAATTTCTGCTTCTTTGTCCTTGAAACAAAAAAATTGTCATTTCTCTGTTCCCTTTCGCTTTATAGATTTCTCACGTCGAAATGTCTCCAGTTTTTTCATCTCAACACCTTATTCTTGTTGTTCTTTTTCGTGTCATTTTCGACTCTTAATTATCCATAATTGACAACCACATAAATTGTTTTTGACTTTTCTTTCTCTAACTCAACTAGGTGGCGTATACTATAGAGAGTCTAGTAGCCTAAATCGGGTAATGTAATTTCTTACGTTACTTAAAACAAAACAATACATGTAAAAAAGAAAAGCATAAAATAGTTACTAAAAAGCATTATTAACTTTACTGAATATTCATGATTTATGTAATGCAATTTGGAGCCACGAAATAACAACAAAAAAAATGGGTGTCTCGAGCTTTAAAAGTCGCGAAATGTTTATTTTTCTCTTCTTAGTGGAACTCTTTCTCTTTTCTTAAACAAAAAATAGTGAAACTCTTTCTGTCTTTTGCATGGAACTTATTAAAAGCAATATTGAGGATAAAATAAGAGTTTGAAAGATATAAAAGGTACGTATAGTAGTACGTCGTAGTAAGTAAAGAAACCAAATGGGTGTATATATATATATATATATATATACTTTTTAACAAAATATGTTAATTAGTCACAAAATTAGTTGAAGTATATACATCCTTTAGTGGTTGGGTTTGCCAACAAAGATAATTTGGACTTCTATATACCTCATCTCCAAATTATATTTTTTTCGTATCACACAATTATGTATTTTATTTTTGACATATTAACATTGTTATGAATTTAACTAACGATGCTAATTGGAAATTATAGCATTTTTCTCCATGGAAATAGCTAGTACAAGAAAAACGTACGTATTTGGTAAAAGAACAAAAGCATTAAGACATGTCAAAGAAATTGGTTATGAATTAATGAGAGAAATAACTACGGTTGGTAATATAGCAATCCCTTAAAGTGATTATCTCGTGTATCTCTCTGCTTTCTTTAGCATTTACTCTTTTTTGTCGTTGGATCCGAACGTGTATAAACATAATTTTTTATTTTTATTTTTATTTTGTGCATAGATGTGTATGACTGTACTATAGATACTCCATAGTATCATAATTAACAATTTCTAAAGCTACACATAATAGAGTATATATGTAAAGTTAATAGTTGCATAAGTAAAGCGGTTTTCGGAAAAAAAAAAAACAAGTTGCATAAGTAAAAGCTAAAGTGGTCTTTGGTCAAAGATTAAAAATGCTCAATCATCGAGGCACATGGTTTCTCGCCGTTAATGATTTGTCAAAAACTTGTAATCATCGAATTTTTGTCTCTTTACTTTGTATCTATTGATCAATGGTTTACGTTAAGTCGTTAACTATCATTACAAAGATCTATGTCAAACTTTAATTTCTATAGTTGGTGTAAAAAAGCAAGAGATCTTTTCTATATAAAAAAAACAAATTAAAGTCTATATATTGTCACATCATATAAAAGCAAAACTTATTGCTAAAGAACCAGAGACTCAATCCGAAGAGTTTTAATAAGCCATAAGTTAATGCCTTATTCCACCTGTAAAGTTTCTTCAAAGGTAATTTTACTCTGTTTACGTGCGTGTTGCTTGTCCAAATCAGATTAATTCTGGTGATTATGTAAGCTGTGTGAAAAATGTTTTTTAAATGCAAATTTGAAACCAAATACAGAACAAGAAGCAAAAGACCTCAATTCAAATGTTAGCTTCTTCTGCAATTCATTAGTTTTCTTCTACTTAGCTTCTAAACCAAATTCTATCTCCAGCTACTACTTACTGTACATCCCCCTCAAAAAGATCCTTCCTGATGTTAATGCTGTTGTGGTTGCGGCCCTACGTTTGCATCTTCTTCAGCAGATGTTCCCTCCTCTGTTTGAATCCAAGGGATGAGTAAGACTTATTACTCAATTGTTAAGAAAGAACTGCTTAATCATGTATTTTCATGTTTCACCTTGCTTTCGTGTCGATGAATCTACTCCAGGATCAGCTTTTGCAGCATCTGTTGATATCACATTCACCTGATCATGAGAAACCGGTAATGGATCTGTGTTCACAATCCCCTGCAAAGTATTCCATATATAAATTCTGGTAAGAAACAGCATCATTCTAAATAGCAAAAGCTGTTGTAGATAATGTCACACCTTATCGAGTTGAGAAGCATCTTGATCTTTGGCATCAATGGTAACGGCAGCGGTTTCTGCTTCATGTGTTCCCTCCATGTTCACATTAGCATCGACAGTGTCAATCATGGGTGTGTCCGTATCATTTGAATCTGCAACCTTCTTGTTAGTATCATCAGAAGGATCAGTAGGACCAGCTTGTTGGCTACTACCAGCTGGATCCTTGCTAAAAGTTCTTGGTATCTTTGCTCTATGATCACAATCTCCATCTGACGTAGCAGGCCTTTCCCTGTTAACAATCACAAATAAACCATGCTTTAGAACAAAGGGGACACAAGAGAAACTATAACCTAAGCAAAAAAGAGAATAATAACTAACACTTGCCTACTACTAATGCTTGAATCTGCAATTCGCACAGAGCTGTGTCTGTTTGAAAACAAAACACCGCGAAGAACCTTTCCATCAATGATCGTTTCTATAGTGTAACCTAGAGGGGCGTTTTCAGTAACCCTGGCTTGAAACATCGGTTTTCTTTGATCAATATAGCCAATGTTCAAAGGGACATTCTCTCTTCCTACAATAACACCGTATACAATAAATGCTACATTTTTTGTTCCCAAGATAATGTCGATTAAAGTAAGAGTTCATGTTAGCACACCATGGTCAATGTTGGTTTTGGCCACAGTTAATTCCTGCCCTTGGCATTTTAGCTTCATTTGTTTCCTTAGAGACGATCTCCCTGGATTTTGATGAAACCGGACATCGTATCTACCTTCTATTAGCCATAAGCAAAGAAGATTAGGAGAATAATTAGCAACCTTGCACAAAAGCAAATTTGCTATAACCAAATACAGAATATTAGCTACAGATACTGAAGAATCAGAGAAAACCCGATAGGTCCTAACAAACCTGTGTGTAAGTAGTAAATGTCATCCAACGGCTCAAGATTCTTATTGCAGCCACCAACAAAGAAAAACGAACCAGCCTTGTAAGGATCTAAACAAACCGCTGCAGAAGAGAATCTAGCAGATGGCCCTTCTACCATAGCAACAACCTTGGACCATACACCCGTTTCTACAGAGACAACCCAACAATAATAATTATTTTGACTTCAGAGACTATTGAGAATTGAAGGCTTGTCATTAGTGAAGCTTTTGGTTACATACCCAAATCAAGCACATATAGATCATCATAAAGATTTTGAGAATCCGTAAACCCTCCAAAGACAAATAAGTTCCTCTCAAGTGCAACAGTTACATGACCGGCTCGAGGTGTTAACACCTGTCCTGAAGTTTTCAATTCCTTCCAAACAAATTTATCTGAAAATACAGAACCAGAATATCAGAAGAAATACACACAAGCATTACAAGATGTGCTTAAAGAATGATTTTTGCACCTGTATCAAGGATATGAACATCAGAGAGATAATAGTCATCCAAATCTTCACCACCTACTACAATGATTTTGTTCTTCCACGCTGAGCAAGTGTGGCTATCTCGTGCAGAGGGCGGTTTCCCAGATGTTACAGCACGTTTCCACATGTAAGTTTCTAAACAAGATTAAAGCCGGTTCAGTTACACGCATGCCTCCACGAAAATGACATCAAATTTTTATAATTCAAAAATTAATGCACATTGTGGCTAACATCCAATATGTATGTCAATGCTCACATAAGGAGTCAGTTGAAAAATGCCCATTCTCTAATCTCTCTCAGATTCCATATCAGTTGACTATAGATAATATATGAAGAGGATTAACATGGAAACTAAAAAAAGCAGCCTAAGCAGTATACCTGTATTAAGTATGTAAAGGTCATTATAGAATACTTCATCATCCGAATCAGAAGATTTCCCACAGCCGCCAAATATGAAAAGACGTTTGTCAACAAGCGCTGCACTATGAGCCTCTCTAACCCTTGGTCCTTCCCCTCTAATATCCGGACGTATCCAAGTGTGTGAATCTACCACACACAAAAAAAGAGAAGCAAACCCAAAAACAAAGAATTGGATTCAAACTCAAAAACGTCAAACCAGGAACAGTTAACACAAGCATTTTTTTAATCTAACCGGGTAACAAAAGAAACGATGGAAGAGCTTACAAGTATCAAGGATGTGCACATCGTTGAGATATTTGGTCCCATCAGTACCACCAAACACAAAAAGGTTATCACCAACTGTTGTACAGCTATGACTGTCCCTCGGGCAGGGCGGTACGCCATTGATTTCAGGTCGAATCCATATCTGCGTCTCTGCAACAAAATTGCCACAAATGAGACTAGTTTCAACAATGAAAATTTTGAAAACATGACTACGAGTAAACCACAAAATAGCATCCCAACAAATAGTATATATTAAATCTTGAAAAAGGATCATAAAGTCCAAATCATTCAAGTAAGGTATAACAAAGAAAGAAACATTGAGTAGGTTACTAAAGGACAAAGGAAAAAGATCAAGATTTGCAACAAAATAAGATAAGTTTGTGGGAGTGGGGTCTACCGCACGAGCAAATTGAACAAAATCATCGATACATACAGAGATCCTCAAAGATTAAGACTTTATGCAAAACCCACTAAGAGAATCGACGCACAAGAACTGATATTTGTAGAAAAGATACTAACCAGCGTCGAAGACATGAACTTGATTTGTTAAGCAATTGTCTCTGCCAAAGCCACCAAATACGTAGAGAAATCTGCCGCCTTTAATGGCGTTACAAGTGTGTCCCCATCTCTTTCCGGGGCCGAAAGAAGAAGAATCACCGAGACCCACTTGTTGGACCCTCTCCCACCTCATTGTCTTGGAAGAAAGATCCTTCCTTTGCGTTGAGAAAGTGCGGGAAAATTAAGGGTTTTGTGGAATAGAAGATTATAAAATTGAAGACGAGAAGAGGAAAATCCAAAATCCCAAAATTATTTCTTTAATGGTAATGGCGATACAGAGGAATATAAAGGTGATTCCTTTGCTTTAGGTTTTTCTCTAATAACAATGTATTAAAGTATATACACTCTAATACACGATTATTGAAACAATGGTTACTGCAAAAGAAAAGAAAAAAAAAAAGAAACAGTTACCGAAATTAAAACAATGGTGCGACGACGTAACTGAATAAATGGACTGATTCGTGATAAACGGAGCCTTCTTTACTTTTTTATGTTGAGCTTTAATTCGAATGAGTAATGATGTCAACAACAACAACAAAAATAATCCAATGAGTAATCTTTCTTACCTTAAAGTCTATGTGTCCAATGAGTAATTCGTGGTACCCGTAATTAATTGTTACATACACAAATTAATAATAACATGGTAAAAGTCTAAAAGAAATTAACGTAACGGCATAGTTAAATAGAAAATTGTCAAAGGAAATATATTGAATATTTTTGCAGTTAATGGAGTAAAATTCATTGTTTGTCCTATATAATCTTTGTGATTGACGTGAAAAGACAACCATATCTTGGGGATGAGACTTGGAATAAATGTCAAGACATTAACCTTAAGATAATCTACAATGTTCAAATAAAAGTTCCAATTTTGACGATAAAGAGAGAAAAAAAAATAGTTTCCAATGTAACCAAACGGTCCAAACCCATCAAATTGATCTCTTGGTTTCAGTTTACAAAACAAAAGTCCAACCCAAACGAAAAAATGTTGACAAAAATCTCATTTGTCACGAAGTTTAACATAACTTGCATGATGATGATCAGGTCCACTGAATCTTTTGCAGCAAATCAGTTCAGTATCAAAATCGACCTTTCTTTATCCGTGCCCACGCCATGGCAGCAACCACAACTCCTCCCAACTGACCCGAACTCGATGCGATATGGTTCGGTCCCCCCTGCATTCCCAAAAAAGTTATGGTTAAGAGATAGTCATATATAGTGTTTCAAAGCAAATGCGGATTAGGTTTTCAGATTATACACACCTCTGGAATATTTAAAATCTCGACTCCTAAGTTTATGATTCGCTGAAGATTAAAGAGTGCGAGTTTTTTAGTTGGTTCACATGACTTTCACTCAATAAGAAGAGTATGTAGAGAGTTCTTACAAACATTACATGCACTCGGAGCATCAACGCAAAGTATGTTGTAACTTTTGGGTAGATGAACATATCGAGAAGCGCGATGGCAAACATAGATCCATCAGCACCCTGTACACAAATAGGAAAGAGTTTACCTCATCGGCATTTGGTGATCCAAAAACAAGTGCATGTGCATTTTCGTCTCACTCTCTATATCTATCAACCAAGTCTGTTCATGCTCAGACAAATCATTTAGTTAGGTGAGTACGAACATACCAGCAGCTGCGAAATGGGGGCTGTTGATTGATGATCCTTAATGACAACTCCTTCACCCTGTATGATTGACCAGCCAATATCAAAGGTAAAGCATTTCGTTTAATCTCCAGAGGTAAAATCATTTAGTCTAAACCTCAAAACTTCGTTTTGCACATATAACATGTACTGCAAATGAAATGCAACATGATCAATGAAAGAAACTATCAATCTGTGGACCTTGTTGGGTAAGCTTCAAGTCTTGAAGCCCAAGACAACTTAAACAAGTCGGTTTAAGTTATGTCAAAAAGAGTAATTATCTAGTTCAAGAAGAAAAGGAAAAAAGGAGTTTCCTAATTCATGTAGGACTAGGAATAGGAAATTGCAGTGTGTGCTAACCCTATATATATGTTTGTTGAGTTGTGGCAAACATAAGAGAAAACATTAAAAGAGCTTTGGTGTTTAGTTTTTGAGAGAGTTTTCTAATCATCAATAAAAGAGAGTTATTCTTTTAAAAGCTTTTTTATAGCATGATTTAAGGAAACTTGCTATATACCTTGAGTGTAGCCAAGAGGGCGTGATAACTCAGGAAGCAAACAGAGCCACCAAGTGCTCCAGCAAAGTACAGCTTCAAAAGGTAGAGCGGTCCCAAGGTTCTTGCAATCTAATAGCAACAATGGATTTTAGAGATGAAGATAAATAGTTAATTCAATGGATAGATCAGCAGGTAGCAAATTTCCCAAAAAGAACCGACTTAATAGTATCTAGCTAAGGACTTTTCTTTCTTAAGTATATTAGCTATTAGTGAATGTGTCTCCAATAAAGTGAAAGTAGCCACTTCATAGGAAACAAATGAAAGCATTTCTCATCTCATTTACAAAAATCGAATATTGAGAAGCATTTTTCTATGGAGAAACGACAAGGAAAGATAATTCATACTCTGGAGCCGAAGTAGGAGATTCCAATCATGTTCAAGATGATTTGACTGGTACCAATATGACTAAAACCCGAAGTTATCAGCGTGTGTATATATCCACTCGTAAAACTGTACGTTGATAGCTGCTCAAAAATCAAGGTTCAAACATATCAAAGATCAACCAAATCCAAGACAAGAGCTTAGCAGTAATATGTTAGACCACAAAATTTTTCACCATCCAGCTCCTGTCTGAAACTCGCCACATTGTAAATACAGCAGCATTAGCTATTACCAGTCCAAAAACTACACCATTAGCTCCATTGATCCAAGACTTCCTGCCAGAGGAAAACACAAACCAAAATCAACTAGAGCTGGTGAAGAATTTTAAGATTCTGATGTTATTTCTATATCTGGAGAACAAAGTTTTAATGAGAAGGGTGTGTACAGTGTCGAGCTGCTAGTCTATCTATAAAGAGAAAATCATCAAATGAACGTTGCGCTACTCAAATCAACAACTACACAGAAATGGCAAAATAGCAAGTAAAGCCTACTAATTTCTCATCTTCTTCTCTGAAATTCTCATACATGTCGTATGTCTTGGACGAGCCAAACGTGTACTTAACCAGAAAAGCTTAAAAAGGTCGATAATTTACCACAGAAACTCTGTTTAAACCCTAAATCAAAACCAGAAATTTCATCCGGAAGACAAGTTTATCTCAGAAAAATGTAGACTTTTACTTAGCTAACGAGAAACAGAGGATCATAGAGAAAAGGAACTCAGAAATTTCAGAACTTTTCTTAGGAAAGCTTCGAACTTTACTTTGAAACCCAGCAAAATCACAAAAAGAGAGACGAAAAGAAACGATTCCATACCATCCCCGCTTTTGAAACCCAGTAAAACCACCAGACTCGAATCCATGACTAGGAAGCTCAGAACTGAAGAACCCAGCTCTAGATTCCATAACATTTCCAAATTTCAGCTTTAGGTTGGTGTTTCCCAACTTGCTAGCGAAGAACCCATGAACTTTCGCCGATCGCGATACAGCAGAAGGAACAAAGTGGGGTACTGAAGAAGGAGATGAGAGGCGAGAAGGAAGAAGATGGCGACTCTGGTTTGGCTTCTTCTTCACCATTTTGGTTAGCTGCGATTGCGAAGAAGCACCAACGTTGACGACGACCTTGCGAGAGAAGCTCGAGAAAATCGCATGCATTTTTTCTCCTTTTTCTTCGGAATAAATTTTCAATTTTTTATACCAAATGCATGAACTTCTGATTGTTTTATTGTCATGAGACACCATGAGGTATGTGTGTTAAAAACGTCACCTTTTTTTTAGTGCAATCAAAAGTGACGTCACACTAAACACTAGTAAAATAAAATAAAATCACATGCTCATTCCCGTTTAGGAAAGTTGTAAATTTAAACCATAACTTTTCCATCTCCAAAATCACAATTTACATACATCAAATTATCAAGTAACCATAACCAGAAACTGCTATATCTTATTATTCATCTTCTCGCTATTGCTGCAACCGCAATAGTGTAAAAGAAGAATCAAAGCAAATTCACCATCAAATCTTGTACTAGAAATCGGTTAAGTAGTCTTTCACAAACTCACATAATGAGATTTACTCGACATCAAAACAATTATGTAATTGGACACTGAACAATTCCTAGAATGTACCCAAGTGACTAGAATCTACTCTCTCTCTGTTCTCTATAAAACGGCTAACTTAAACAAAGTCACAAAGATCCTCAACTTGACAAAATGAGGAAAAATTTGCATTTGTCTTTTCACAATAATTTTTTATAATCTTTTTGGATATTCTCATAAGTATTTATTTGCATGTTAGTACTATTTGTAAGGAAAAAGGATTTAGTCTTTATAGTTTAGGTTTGTCTATTTTAAAGGAATAGATAATTCGTTGTTTTTCTGTATAATCCTTGTGATTGACTTCAAAAGAAAACAATAGCTTGGTGAGAAGACTTGGAATAAATGTCAAGACAATAACCTTAAGATAATCTTCAATGTTCAAATTTTGACGACAAGAGAATAAGAATTAGTTTACTTTGGAAACGAAGGTTTCCAAAATGTGCAGGCCAAACGTAAAAAATAGTAATAATAATAATCTCATTGTCACAAAGTTTAACATAACCAGTACTCCAGTAGTATAATGATGGGACAAGTTATATGAATCTTTTGCAGCAAGTCCAAGGTTTGATGGAGAAAGTAAAATAATCAATCAGTAGCAGAATCGACCTTTCCTTATCCTTGCCCACGCAATGACTGCAACTACAACTCCTCCCAACTGATCCAAACTAGTCAAGGTATTGTTGTTTTTCCCCTGCATTCCCAAAAAAGTTGGTCTGGTTTAAGATATAGTCATATAGTCTCAAAGCAAATGTGGATTAGATTCTCACATCATACACACCTCTAGCATCTTTATAATGTTGAGTCCTAAGCTATAGATTCCCTGAAGATTAAGAGAGTGAGAGTATTTTAGATGATTCAGAAACGTTTCACTCATTATGACGAGTATCTAGAGAGACCTTACAGCAAATACAGGCACTCGGAGCATCAACCCAAAGTATGTAGTAACTTTTGGGTAAAGGAGCATATCGAGAAGCGTAATGGCATACACAGGTCCATTAGCACCCTGTACACAAATTGGAAAGAGTTTGACCATCCAAAACATGAGCGTGTGCATCTCTGTTCCAGTCTGTTTATACTTTTAAAAAATAATTTAACTGGATGAGTGAAAAAACATACCAGCTTCCCAATGGGGACTTTTAATTGATCCTTAGGGACAACTCTTTGGCCCTGTATGATTGATTAACCAATAACAAAGGTAAAGCATTTCGTCTAAACCTCACAAACACATAGAGAACATGTACGTAGTACAAATGCACTGGAAAAACTACACATCTGTGGACCTAGCATGGTTAGGAAAATGAGAAAATTATGCTTGTTGCACTATACCTTGAGTGATATAACCGAGAGAGCATGACTACTCAAGAAGAAAACAGAGCCACCAAGTGCTCCAGCAAAGTAGAGCTTCAAAAGGTAGCGCGGCCCAAAGCTTCTTGCAATCTAAGAACAAATGGGATTCGATATAAAGATCAATAGGTAGCAAGTTTTTCTTTTTAAACGAACTAAGGACGGTCCTTAGATGAGCCAGATTAAGTGTAAGTAGCCGGTTCATACTTCATAGGAAACAAATGAAAGCATTTCTCATTTCGTTTACGAAAATTAATATATGGAAACAAGGAAAAAATCTTACTCTGGCTCCGAAGTAGCAAAGCCCCATCATATTCAAGATGATATGAGTGGCTCCAACATGACTGAAACCCGAAGTGATCAGCGTGTGTATACGTCCAGTCATAAAACTGTACCTTGATAACTGTCCAAATACCATATGGTTAATAATACATGTAGATTTTTTATTTTTAAAAAAGTTGTTAGAATTTGATGAGGTCAGACCATAAAATTCTTCACCATCCACATATTGTCCTTGCCTAAAACCCGCCACATTGTAAATACAGCAGCATTAGCTATTACCAATCCAAAAACTACACCATTAGCTCCATTAATCCAAGACTTCCTGCCAGAGTTAAACCAATAAAGTGGTTTTTTCTTTTTGGTATTAGTATCCAAAATCAAATGGAGCAGGTAAAGAATCTAAGATTTTTGATGTAGGAGAACAATTTTTTAAAGGAGAAGGTCTAAACAGTGTCCAGCTTGCTATTCTATGTCTTATCTATAAAGAGAAAAGCATCAAAAGAGCTTTGTGCTGCTCAAAATCAAGAACTACGCAGAAATGGAAGAAAAAAAAAGCCTACTAATTTCTCTGAATCCTGACACGTCTTTTACTTGGAAGAGCCAAACGTACAATTGACCAGAAAAGCTAAAGAGAGTTGTGAAAAAAGGTCGATGCTTTACCAAATAAATCCTGTCAAACCCAGAAATTTTATGGTGAAGACAAATTTATCTTTGAAAAATGTAGTTTTTACTTGGAAACAAATAGGTACAATATAAAACAGAGGACCATAGAGAAAGGGGAACTCAGAATTTTTCTTAGGAAAGGTTCCAACTTTACTTTGAAAAACAAAAAGGGAGAGGAAAAGAAACGATACCATCCACGTTTTTGAAACCCAGTAAAACCACCAGACTCGAATCCATGACTAGGAAGCTCAGAACTGAAGAACCCAGCTCTAGATTCCATAACATTTCCGAATTTCAGCTTCAGATTGGTGTTTCCCAACTTCCCTGCGAAGAATCCATGAACTCTCGCCGATCGTGATACAACATAAGGAGGAACAAAGCGGGAAGAGAGATCAAAAGGAAGAAGATGGCTCAGGGAATGGCGACTCTGGCTCGCCTGCTTCGTCACCAATTTGGTTAGCTGCGGGGAAGAGCAACCGACGGCGACCCTGCGACAGAAAATCGCATGCATTTCGAAACTAATTTCAAATGTTTTACCAAATGGCGCAAAAATAAGAGAATAGCATCAACTTCTTCTGATTATTCATGAAAAGTGTGTGTTTCAAAAACTCAGGTCTTTTAAGTGCAATAAAATAGTGATGTAAATGTAACAAGAAGTAACAACTTTCTTTTTTTAGGTAAACAAAAGATTCCCTCCGGTTTAGGGAAATTGTAAATATACAACTTCCAACTTTCATTAAACCATGACGTTCCCATCTCTAAACCACAATCCCACTCAAGACAAGGTTAAATGTCTTACAAAACAAATAGTGGGTGGCATTTTCGGAATAAGATGAAACATTGAGGGTACAAATAATAATCTTAATTTTGTACACGTCGTCATCGTCTTTCTTCCTCCTTCGTACAGTGATTGAGTGCCTTGAAACTAAATAAAAAAATGGCCTCAAAACTCAAAACCTTCATCAATCTCCGTGACTACCCAATAACCCTATTCAACCAGATTCGATCACTATCCTCACGAATTCTCACACCTATCAATCAATCTCACTACAGGAAACGAATTTTACTCGCGAATCTCCTTCAGAGGTATGGTTTCCCTCCTTCTTCTCTTCAGCACTTCCTCTCAAGAAACAATCACCTATTGAATTCGGACTTAGTAGAAACCGAAATTTCTCTCGGCATCCTATTGTCATTGAAAATCCCTCAGAAATCACTCGTTTCGTTGATTTCCGATTGCCCTAATGTTCTGCGATCAGAGTTTCTGAGGAAATGGAGAGTTCCTCTGTCTAATTGCGGTAAACACGGTGTCGTCTCATCTTCTGCGATTAAGAGCGTCCTTGAACATTCTAGTAGAATTGGGATTGGTCCAGATAAGTTTAATGAGTGCGTAAGGGTTTTGAAGAGTTTAGGGTTTTGTGATAGTACTGTGAGTAGGATTTTAAGTTCATTCCCTGGTGTTCTTTTAGTGAATGAGATTGAAATTCGTAGGAAGATTGAGTTTTTAGTTGGAATTGGCATTGCTCGAGATAACATTGAGAGGTTCTTTCACGTTTTTCCTGAAGTTCTAGGGATTGGTACTGAGACTAGACTTAAGCCATTGCTTGATGAGTTCATGAAGATGGGGTTTAGTAAGGATGATGTAAAGAAAGAGATTGCTAGAGAACCGAGAGTTCTTGGTTTGGAGTTAGGTGAGCTTCCGCGGTGTTTGGAGTTGATCAACACATTGAAATGCCGGGAAGTGATTAGAGTTAGTATAATCAGCGAAGGAGCATTTCGTGCTGGGTTTGAAGTGAAGCTCAGAGTTGATTGTTTATGCAAATACGGGTTGATTCGTAGAGATGCATTCAAGGTTGTATGGAAAGAGCCGAGGGTGATCTTATATGAGATAGAGGATATAGAGAAGAAGATTGAGTTTTTAACTAACAGAATGGGATTTCATATCAATTGTTTAGCTGATGTACCGGAGTATCTAGGGGTTAATCTTCAGAAGCAGATCGTTCCACGGTACAATGTCATTGATTACTTGAAACTAAAAGGTGGGCTTGGCTGTGATATTGGATTGAAAGGTTTGATCAAACCAAGCATGAAAAGATTTTATAATTTGTACGTGATGCCATACCCAGAGTGTGAAAGAATCTTTGGAAAGAGAAAAGAGAATGTCCGAGTGAATAAACGACATCCCGCAGGGCTTTGGAAGCTTATGAAGCCGCCTAGCAATCTAACAACAAAAGAAGATGTGCAGAACATGAAGTCCTTTATAGAGTCACTTGCTTAGTATGTTGGATCTTGGACTTGCCTCTTACTAGATTGAAAGAGATCGGCCACTCTCTAGAGGGTTCTTGCTCCCTCACTTTGCTATGAGCTGCTCTGAATTGATATGGGTTATCAGGAACTTTCAGTGACTATCGAATCTGATCTCAACTCGCTCGAGTTCATGGCTTGATTATTCAAAGGACAATGCATACTCCTGAATAAGCCATGCTCACTTCTCGTTGTGCATCTTGGGAAGACATCTACCAATGCCATTGCCTTCGTTTCCATGTCTCTGCCTGATAGATTTGCTGAGCAAATGTAATTGGACTTTGGTTCTAAAAAGTCAAGTGCCATGTTCCAACTTCCAACTGTAACTACTAGTTAGGGATGTTACGTGGGCCGAGCCAGGCCGGCTAGTAGCCCGTTTTGGCAACTTTTATGCTAGGCCGATTCATCTGTTCCGTGATCCATCCCAGACAAACCATTTGTTTTTGGCATTTATACCAAAAATATTTGTTTCCAACAATTTTTTTTCTTAAACATTATTTTCAAATGTTTTACGTAAAAGCTCTGTTAACAAGAAACTTAGATTTATGTATGGAAGAATTGGTTATACATGAGTCAGTAAGTCATGAAATCTGTATAATGGGAAGAAGTTAATCAGTTAAATCTTATTTATTCCAAGAGGGTGATTGGAGAAAAAAAGAAGAAGAAGAGAGTTATTGGTAACTAGTGTTATTTATGTATTAATGAAGAAGAGAGTTATTGGTGTTATATATGTATTAATCAATCACAAATTGTACTACTAGTTAATTATGTAAGTAAAATCAATTGAAATGCAATATTAAATTTCCATGAAGATTTTAATTATAGAGAAAATTAAACTTTTCTATACATAGATAGATTACATGGTTCAATAAAAATTATTGTGAATAACAAGAAGTATTTAAAAAACGAAACTTATACTCTAAAAAAAAAAAAAAAAAAAAGACCAAGTGTTAAAAGGCTTGTAATGTAAGAAGCGACAGTTGGTCAAATAACATCTTTGACTTGGTCAACGTATTTTAACAACGGTTTTCTGTTAGAAATGGACTAATAGTATTAACTTACAAAAGACACACCCGATTTGTGAGTTGTGACATTTGCTTTGTCCTTAAGTATCACCACAAGCCAGCTTATATTGTCTCTATAGTTAGACAACCTTTGACCTTATTATACATACGTATATATGGAGCTTTTTTTTCAATTTCATATGGCATATATTTGTGTCACTGTGTGTGTGGTATCAATGTTCAAGGGAGACAGTTTTGTGGTTAACGAGGTCGATGCTTTGTTTGGTCCATACCCTGCATCGTCCATGGCCACCATATTACTATGTTTCGTGACGTAATTGATGATATGTATATCAAATTTCAACTCAAACTAGTTGAATATGAATGATGCAATTATGCACATTGATTTACAGGCCAGCGCTGGATTTAATATCCATTGAGCAAGTTATGAGAAAACAGTGGTCAATTAGTCAATTACCATTAAGTTCTTTTGAAGAGTCCAATATGGAACAAGATCAAACAAATTATGAGACTACAAAGACTTATGAGTTTATAACCAACTGAATTAAATTTCTATAAACAGACTCTTCCCTCTTGCACCTACTTCATCTTCTTTCTCTTACTATGTTTCTTCAATAGTCTTGTAACTGATAATATATGACCATTGAATGTAAATCAAACCTCTGTGTAAGTTGATTTATATCAGTTTCTGTCTATAAACTAGACTATATAATATAAGCCATCCCCCGGACGGTTTTACTTTTAGAATTTATTAAAATAGTAGTATAAGTTCGCATGAAGGACCGACACTGTCGAGTCATGTGCGTTTTAAAGAGACAATGAGGAAACAGTGACTTTTTTGTTGGGTCAAAGGGAAGCAAATCCATCTTGTTGGTTAACGATTCCATTATTAATTTTGGTGGATTCCCAATGGAATATCTAGGTAGAAATCATACAGTATTTACGGGCAAATTTGAATTCAAGTATTGAAAATTCTGCTCATTATCCCATCCATGATCCATTTCTTTTAAAATTAGAAACTACAGTAAAGCACTATGTAGTCTTACACACGTGGTATCGAATGAGCGAGATATGGCTGAGTACATTTTTCATTGATTTATGAGATGGTCGGAAGTCGGAACACACAATAATATCGTACTCGACCGTGTTGACCTATATGTTACTATGTACATCAAAATAGTCATGTACATATATGCTAGTTTAAGCTGTAGCCTTTTTTTACTTCCTAAACGTCCAAATAGGTAGCCAACCCTATATAACTCTTTCACATTTCAGTCGAATCATATTCTAAAATTTAACCGACCATATTGTATATCTTCCTCCTTCCACCGGTAACTGACTTTCCCTTGCGCGAAAAAGGATATTATTCTCTACCAGTTCGCGATATACATTCTAATATTTGATTCGTTCTTAATTACATGCATTATCGATTAAAAAGTATCAGAACAACTAACGATCATCATTATCTAGTCCTCGGAAAAATATTAAAGAATATCTGGTCCGACATTGCTAGATCCACTTGACTGCGAGCGTATCGGTGTCCGTAAGATTTATTGACTAGGTGGTATAGGAATTGGTAGTAAATAAATGAATATTTTTTCTTATGCATATATCTTTATATTTATATACAGTCTATGTTTTTAAGTTCTAACTTATTCATCTGATCTGCTGATCTCTTATTAGATATGTTTTAACAAAAAAAATCTCTTATTAGAGTATGAGGTTTCTTTAATATGTTTTTTCCTCTAGTTAAATGAATAGAACAAAATGGAAATTATATTTTAGTTAGTTCACCGAATCTCTTATTTAATAGAGGAATTGGTTTCTATCTTTTGTTCTTTCTCGTCATTGGAATAAACTGAATGATTTATTTTGTTTTTGTTTCAATATAAGTTATATAACTTCTAACATTCAGTAAGAACTATATATATTCTAATTTATTTACATGAAAATAATATACTTAGTTTTAAACTCCTATTATTAAGATTTTTGGTCATGATGAAACATTCCTTTGATTTAGTGACTTCTATCACACAGCCTTTTTCTCTCTTTGGGAATTTTTGGTATACGTTCGAAGAAATATGTTCCGTACGTAGACGATAATCTAAATGTTGTAGAAAAGTAACGAAGAATGATTACGTGATAACAATTGTTATTGAACTTTTAATATAACAAATTATTGGTACATTCATTAAGCACTTTCTAAAAAATATGGAGCCTGTAGGTATACAATGGCTTCACTCGGATGTCATGTAAACCAAATCATGTATAAACCATGCAAAAAGGGGTAAATCCATCAAATTAGAATGAAGAAAAGCGGTGCGATGTCTTGACCATGGTTAAAGGGTACCTAACTGGACTTTCTATCTAATCCATCTAACCCTAGTTAAAATCCTCCACTATATAAATTACATTCTCATGCACTGTCCCAATCATCACCAACTGTTTCTTCTCTTATGCTCTCACTAGCTAACTAAAAATCCATAATTTCTTCTTCAAGAAAATGACTATTGATATGTATCTTTCCTTCGCTTCTCGTTCTGGATCTTCTCCATTTCCAAGTCTCGAGCTTTGTCTCAGCATTTTCCTCTTCATCTCCCTTTTCGTTTTCTGGTTGACTCCAGGTGGCTTTGCTTGGGCACTCTACAAAGCTCGTTTCCATACCCGACCTGAGTCCAAAACCGGACCTGCCATTCCCGGCCCGTCTGGTCTCCCCATCTTTGGCCTCCTCTTGGCTTTTGTCAACAACGCCTTAACACACAGAATCCTCGCCAATATTGCTGACACTTGCAAAGCAAAAGCTCTCATGGCGTTCTCCGTAGGGTCAACCCGGTTTGTTATAACCAGCGAACCAGAGACCGCGAAAGAGCTTCTAAACAGCTCTGCTTTTGCAGACCGGCCAGTGAAAGAGTCTGCTTACGAGCTGCTCTTTGATAGAGCCATGGGGTTTGCTCCCTTTGGTGATTACTGGAGAGAGTTGAGGAGAATCTCTTCTACCCATCTCTTCAGCCCTAAGAGGATCTTCAGTTCTGGCGAGTCCCGCCGAAAAATCGGGCAAAACATGGTAGGAGAGATCAAGAACGCAATGGAGTGTTATGGAGAAGTGCATATAAAAAAGATCTTGCATTTCGGATCACTCAACAACGTGATGTCTAGCGTTTTCGGTAAAACATACAACTTCAACGAAGGTATTGTCTACTCGAAAGAGAGCAATGAGTTGGAGCATTTGGTGTCTGAAGGCTATGAGCTGCTCGGAATCTTCAACTGGAGTGATCATTTCCCTGGAATGAGATGGTTAGATTTACAAGGTGTGAGGAGAAGATGTCGTAGTTTGGTCGGTAGAGTGAATGTGTTCGTCGGTAAGATAATCAATGACCACAAATCAAAGAGGTCACTTCGTGATAATCCTGAAGAGAGCACTTATGATGATGACTTTGTAGATGTCTTACTTGGCATGCACGGCAACAGCAAACTTTCTGACTCCGATATGATCGCAGTCCTTTGGGTAACCACAAGTACTTACATGTATACACGTGGGTTAAGGAGTAAATAAGTAAATAACATAATTTAAACATTTTTTTGTTGTTGTATAGGAAATGATTTTTAGGGGAACAGACACGGTGGCGATTCTCTTGGAATGGATCCTTGCGAGGATGGTTCTTCACCCTGACATTCAAGCCAAGGCGCAGGCCGAGATCGATTGTATCGTGGGTGACTCGGGACGTCAAGTCACAGACTCAGACCTCCCCAAGCTCCCATACGTTCGTGCCATTGTCAAGGAAACCCTAAGGATGCACCCACCTGGTCCTCTCCTCTCATGGGCTCGTCTCTCCATTCACGATACTCAGATCGGGACTCACTTTATACCCGCAGGAACCACTGCGATGGTTAACATGTGGGCTATAACCCACGATGAAAAGGTCTGGCCGGAAGCTCATGAGTATAAACCAGAGAGGTTTCTTGGTGCGCAAGAAAGTAATAACTTCCCCATCATGGGATCTGATCTGAGGCTTGCTCCCTTCGGTGCTGGACGTAGGGTCTGTCCCGGCAAGTCAATGGGTCTAGCCACCGTGGAGCTATGGCTAGCTCAGTTGCTAGGAAGCTATAAGTGGGTCTCATGTGGTGAAGTGGATTTGAGTGAGACTTTGAAGCTATCTTTGGAGATGAAGAACACTCTTGTCTGCAAGGCAATCCCTAGGGGTTAAGTAGGGTTTCACAGACTATCAAATTATGCAACTTTGTTTATCTCTCTGGGTTGTCTGACTGCCCATGTGAGATTTCCTAATTAGTGATTTTTTTTTTTCTGTCACCTCCACATCTAAATGATTAGTATACTAAAACTTGTACCGGATTTGATATACAAAAGTCAAATTAATAAAGTTCCATTTCTGAAATTTTAATTTATGCTAATCAATGTATTTTATTTACTCTTAATACATAATTTTATAATAGCAGTTATTTATTTTTATATATATAACAGATAGACATATTAAATTGTTGATAATTGCAACTAAAATTCAAATCTAAATACTATGGGTCCGTCCATCTTTGTTGTGGAAAAATGTCTAAAACCTTTTATGCGGCCATGGAGTCACAGTCACAACTAAACTTGTGTGCTATATATGTGACAAACCGGATCCCAAGATTATATGTTTGATGTAATAATATTTTTTGCTATGCAATGTGTAAATTGCACACTCCTAAAATAATCTCAACGAAGGGGTTACATGTAGACATATATGGGCTTTTCTAATGGACAGGACTGCATAGGCCTCTGACATTCCATAATAGATAGGAGCCTTTTCTTTCTTTTTTGTTTTGGCAAAGAAGTGGAGCCTTTTCTAATTAGTAAATAAAGTGTACAAGGGGCTTGGAAGCTGCAGGGAAATTCAGCAACGGCCTAGAGATAAACGTGGACCGAACACAATAACGTAGCCAAACCAACCAAGCCTCTCTCTACCTGCTAATTTCCATTTCTAAAACGTGATTTTTTTAGTACCAACAACCACTTCTTCTCTACTTACAAATTTTTTTTCATACAATCACTTGCTTACCTTAATTTTTTTTTTTTTTGTTAAAGTCTTGTAAATAAATCTAAAATCTACTTCCTAGTGTTATATAGAGTTTTCAATATAACTTGCTAATAAAAATGAAATTCAATTTTACCAACTAAATTCAATAATTTTACATTGGTTTGTTCAACTGATGCGACCCTTATCGAGCCATCATCATCACCTACCTAAATCTTTCTTCCTATTATAAAACCCATTTTCTCATCTCTCAAGAATCTCAATCCCATCTTCCACAACTCTAACAAACCTTCCCGATTCATCCTCTTTGACTCCCTTCACTCGATCTCATCCGCAATGGAATCAAAGACAACCCAAAACGGATCCGAAGTCGTCGAACTCACAGAGTTCGAGAAAACCCAGAAGAAGTATCAAGATTTCATCGCTACACTTCCAAAGAGCAAAGGCTGGAGACCAGATGAGATCTTAACCCAATACGGTGGACACTGGTGGCAAGAATGTCTCCTCGAAGGTCTTTTTCACGCTAAAGACCATTTCGAAGCACGACCAACTGATTTCCTCGTCTGTAGCTACCCAAAAACCGGTACAACTTGGCTCAAAGCACTAACTTACGCAATCGTCAATCGTTCTCGTTACGACGACGCCGCAAACCCACTCCTCAAACGAAACCCTCACGAGTTTGTCCCTTACGTTGAGATCGACTTCGCGTTTTACCCCACCGTTGATGTTCTTCAAGACAGAAAGAACCCACTTTTCTCTACTCATATCCCAAACGGGTTATTACCCGATTCGATTGTGAACTCTGGTTGTAAGATGGTGTACATATGGAGAGACCCGAAAGATACTTTCATCTCCATGTGGACTTTCTTACACAAGGAGAAGTCTCAAGAAGGTCAATTAGCGAGTCTTGAGGACAGCTTTGATATGTTTTGTAAAGGTTTATCTGTGTATGGTCCTTATCTGGATCATGTTTTGGGTTATTGGAAAGCTTACCAAGAGAATCCAGATAGGATTTTGTTCCTTAGGTACGAGACCATGAGGGCCAATCCTTTGCCTTTTGTGAAGAGATTGGCTGAGTTCATGGGTTATGGATTCACTGATGAGGAAGAGGAGAATGGTGTTGCTGAGAAAGTGGTGAAGCTTTGTAGCTTTGAGACGTTGAAGAATCTTGAAGCTAACAAAGGTGATAAAGAAAGAGAGGATCGTCCTGCTGTTTATGCGAATAGCGCGTATTTTAGGAAAGGAAAGGTTGGAGATTGGGCTAATTATTTGACTCCTGAGATGGCTGCTCGTATTGATGGCTTAGTGGAGGAGAAATTCAAAGATACTGGCTTGCTTCAACATGATAACTGAATGTGTTTTATTCTGGTCCTTCTGTTATTTGGTGCGGCGAAACAGAGGATGCTCTGTTTTGCTTTGTTTGGTTCTGTATTCTCATTATTGTCTGTATCATCTTATTTACAACAAGAGAAAGATATTTCGATTTATGATCCTAAATGCTTGATTTAATACCTATCCGAAAACATTGGATTTAATCACAGAAGAAAAAGAGAATCAAAGGAGTTGACTCTGCATACATTAGGCAAAGATGAATGATGTTAAACAAAGGCATTGCAAAGCCAATTCCGTTTATAGAACCAATGCATTTGGATAGAAACACAAGCAACATTTATTCTTCCACTATATAACTTAATACATTTTGGAGCCATACTAACATAAGAAGCAAACTTATGTTGTAAACAAAGCATATAAAGATCAGTCATTGCTCGGAACAAGAGTTAGTCATTCATTTACCATGTTCAAGCAAGCCGGTGCCCTTAAATTTCTCTTCCATTAACCCATCTATACGAGCAGCCATCTCCGGAGTCAGATAGTTCGACCAATCTCCCACCTTTCCTTTCCTGAAATACGCGCTATTCGCGTAAACACCAGGACGATCCTCTCTGTCTTTCTCCCCTTTGTTAGCTTCAAGATTCTTCAACGTCTCGAAGCTGCAAAGATTCACCACTTTCTCAACAACACCTTTCTCCTCTTCCTCGGCTGTGAATCCATGACCCATAAACTCAGCCAGACTCTTCACGTACGGTAAAGGATCAGCTCTCATCGTCTCGTACTTGAGGAACAAGATCCTATCTGGATTCTCTTGGTATGCTTTCCAATACGCCAGGATATGATTAAGATAAGGACCATACCCAGACAGACCACGACAGAACATATCAAAAGACTCCTCAAGATTGCTGACAGGTCCAAGCTCTGTCCTTTCCTTGTGAAGGAAAGTCCACATGGAGATGAAAGTGTCCTTTGGTTCTCTCCATATGTAAACCATCTTACAACCGGATTTCACAACCGAATCAGGTAATAACTCGTATGGGATATGAGTCGAAAACAGAGTGTTCCCTTTGTCTTTGAGAACATCAACTTCAGGGAAGAAAGGGAAATCTATCTCAATGTAAGGAACAAACTCGTGAGGGTTACGTTTCAGGAGAGGGTTGGAGGAATCATCGAAGCGGGAACGATTTGCGATGGCGAAAGTCAGGGCTTTGAGCCAAGTGGTGCCTGTCTTTGGGTAGCTACAGACGAGGAAGTCACTGGGTCGTGCTTGAAAGAACTCTTGCGCGTGAATACAACCTTCGAGGAGAGACGGTAGCCACCAGTAACCACCATACTCGATCAGGGGCTCTTTCGGTCTCCAGCCTTTCTCGTGAGGAAACGTGGAGATGAGGTCTTGATACCGTTTTTGATTTTTCTCGAACTCTGTTGATTCTGTCTTGGTCTCGTCGTGACTCGGTAGGGTCGTGGTCGTGATCGTAGCCTTGGCGGTTAGGGTTTCTGATTCCATTGAAGATTAGAAAGAGAATTTGAAAGAATTGTGCTGAGTTCTGTAGGAAATGAGTGATGATGGTCTGTGTTTGGACAAAGATCAGATTGGCTTTAGTAATGCAGCTATTTTTACCCACGTGTTAATATGTGATTCGCAGGTTGTTGGTTTGGTGTGCACATGCTTAAAGTAGAAAACGCACTCAGAGACAGAGAGTTTATAACTTAAATACTATATGATTTGTTAATCTATAAAAAATTGGCCAAAAGGTAGGCTCTTATCTGTAATCTATTCAACTATAAACTACACTCTTCACTTGCAGAAATCTGAATCTGCTGCTGTTATAAGGTCTACAATTTAATGTACAAGATTCAACCTGATTAAGTAAGTATCTAGATATCTATTTTCGTAATGACTTGATGAAGAAAACAAACTCTTCAAGTGCTTTAAGCTGTGATACAATCTTGCAAATAAGAATGGCTCGAGTGTACCTGTCCCAGTAAGGTTTTTACTTCCCGAGGTTGTTGTCAACGGGTCTAGTTGAGTTTATGTTCTCATCCACTAGCTCCTGAAGAGACGGCTCTGTTAACCAGTTTGATGTCAGCTCGACCACCGAGCACTCTAGGGTCTTTGGTATGGCCTTAGCAACAGATTGTCCAAACAATGTGGTCTGAACGGTAAGGTTCTTGATGTGAGATTTCATGGTCATCATTGTGGTGGCTAGGTTGTAGTGGTTCCTTGAAGAGTAGAGCTGATAAGCCGATAGTTACAGGCTGAGCTTCCGCTAACGTTATATGTCATCTTTTGATTGCAGCTTTTGAGAGCAGAAGCGGCAATTTCTGATTTTTGTGTTATTGAGCAGAAGCTAAACGAAGATTACTGTGTTCTTTGGTCATAGAAACATAAGTTTTGGCAAGTGTCATCTAACATTGTCAGGAGTACGCGGAAGCGCTTGTTGCCTTCTCAGTGAAATTTGTACGGTCATATGATGCCTTCTCAACTATTGCGTCTCCTTCCTATTAAATATAAGAAGATGAGAGTAAGTCCTCTAAAGAAACAGACATGAAAATAATAGTAATGTTTTCTATAGTGATTATCAAATGATACAAATGTGCAAATGAGGATGGGGAGACAATATAACTGGGAACTAGTTCAAGCAATTGGAACTCCACTGTCCTAACTAGCAAAACAGAGCTAAATAGCTTAATACCAAATGAGAGTAAGGTGCATTTAGAGTTTCTTATCAGACCTGGTAAAGTATATTCACTCCTCTGGAAAATCCACACACAACATCAGGAAATTTCTACCTAAACCAAACCCGAAATTAAGGCACAATGATAATCAATACACAGACCACTGGAGGGATCTAACATGCCACACAGACCCAAAAAAAACAATGTGAACAAAAAAGTATCATTTCAATGGACTTTTCATTCTAAGCAATTCATGAAGAACCTATGGAGTCTGACGGTTTCAGAGGTAGAGCTAGGAACAAAGAAGACATGAAGTGTCCTCAATTTCTTCGTCCTTGGACAACAATCACAGCAGGTTACTGTTCGTTGGTGACTAAAAAAATGTCACTTTTATTAAAGTCTGAAACTTTTATAGTTTTCTGATCTTGTTCTGATGGCTAAGGGCTAATAAAAATCCTATAAACATGCAGTGATAAGTCTTAGGTATCACAATTTGTTGTTTTCCCCTTCACGAAATTCCACAACGAATGATCAAAGCTAAACACTAGTCTAAGCATCAATCGAAGCATGCGATTTTAACTAGGAGTGAGAGGGAACGAGAGAAATACAACTTACAAGTAGGATCTTGCTGGGATTAATCGAGAGATGGAGGAGAGACTAGAGAGTGACATGTGATGTTGCCCTGGATTCCTTCCACTTGACTCTTGACTCGAGTATCCATCCTTCAGTTTCTCATTTTTCTTTATTTGCTGGTCTTAGCCCATATTGGTTGGGCCCATTGGACCATTAATGTGGGAGTGCTTGTGAAGTTCGGAGCCTTCAGTTTTTCTCTGTTTTTGACAAAAATATCCACAATATTAATTATTAAAGTCTCCATATCTTTATTTTATTTTATCTTTTTTAATATATCCCCGGAAAAACAAACTAAACGTACAATAATTATTTTACTTTCATATATTTTTAGAAGAATCTGAACTATATCATACATCTAGGGATGTAAAAATGGGTAACCCAACTCAACTCAAAATCAAATGAGTTTAGAGTTAAATGAGTTATGGGTTGATCCAACTCATTTAATTTATTTGATGGGTTGAGTTGTTAAATGGGTTAACCCATTTTAAATATTATTATAAACAATAATAAATAATTATCATTAGTAATTCATTATCATCAAATTAAGGTTATTTACGGATTCCACTTTTTACGGGTTTACGTTTTTGGCGGGAAAATCACGGATTTACGTTTTTGGCGGGAAAATTATAGGTTTACGTTTTTGGCGGGAAAATTACGGGTTGATGTTTTTGGCGGGAAAATTACGGGCTTACGTTTTTGGCGGGAAAATCTCGGGTTTACGTTTTTGGCGGGAAAATTACGAGTTTACGTTTTTTGCGGAAAAATCTCGGGTTTACGTTGTTGGCGGGGAAATCATGGGTTTATGATTTTGGCGGAAAAATTACGGGTTTACGTTTTTGGCGGGAAAATTACAGGTTTACGTTTTTGGCGGGAAAATCACGGGTTTACGTTTTTGGCGGGAAAATCACGGGTTTACGTTTTTGGCAGAAAAATCACGGGTTTATGTTTTTGGCGGAAAAATCACGGATTTACGTTTTTGGCGGGAAAATTACGGGTTTACGTTTTTGGCAAAAAAATTATGGATTTACGTTATTGGCGGGAAAATCTCGGGTTTACGTTTTTGGCGGGAAAATCACGGGTTTACGTTTTTGGCGGAAAAATCACGGGTTTACGTTTTTGGCGGAAAAATCACGGTTTTATGTTTTTTTGTGGAAAAATTACGAGTTTACTTTTTCTCAATTTCATCGCTTGTATATTTAAGATATTTGGAAAAATATTAATTTTATTAAATTGGTTTAGATGTGTTGGTTAAACTTAAATTGGCATTGGTTTAGAGATTTTAGTTGGTTTAATTTAGTTTTACAAAACTTGATGGGTTAATTGGGTAACCCATTGAAATCATTAACCATTACAACCCAACTTATTTTACTCATCAAACCAAATGACTCATCAACTCATTTGATCCATCAACTCATTTGAGTCAAAAATTTCAACTCATTAGAGTTCATGAATTGAGTTGAGTTGAGTTGACGCATGAATTTTGACCAATTTTTACACCCCTACATACATCTTATTTATTTTGGGAATTAAGAAAATTACATGTTGCATATTGATGTGGGTGTGATAACGAGTCATTGAGTAGAATTAATGGTAGTCTATGGGCCTATGGCGATGGCACGTGTTTGTGTGAGACTGTTGACTATTTCAATGATCCATGACGTAAATTCCAACTTAACATTTTGCATAATGGACTCAACAACATTTGCATAATTATTTACTAACTTTCAACTTTGGCTCCTTCCACTTGTCATTTTACGGGATTATTTGAAAAGCTGGTTTTTTTTGGTACAATTAACAAATAGAGTTATACTTATTCCCACAAGATATCTTTGATTCTTAATTTCTCCCTCCATAATCAATCATAATGGAATACTATAAGTGTAAACATTAATAAACAACAAAACGTGATTTGGTTTTTAAAAAGTGAAATCACATCTCATGTCCTATGCTACTCAGCACCTTCCTCGACAAAAGTGGTTCTATTTCTTCTTGTATCTTTTGTCGCAGTTGATTACAAACAACATTGTTCACTTAAATGTATTAGATTTGGTGAAGTAGAGAGATCTCTTTATGGATTTTCAACTACTATGCCCATACAATGATGTCGATGTTTCATTCTTTCAGAGAGTTATGCACACATGTTTATTAATTAGGGAGCCCATATGATACAGATTGTTTTGTATAAATGATGGACCTAACGTGTAACTGGCAGATCAATTTGTATGTTGTAGTCGAATCTTCTAATTCCCTCAACAACTCTTCTCGTAATGAACACTGTCGTACATGGTTGATGAATCAATTTTTTTGAACATGGATTTCCACAAAGCAATTTTTAATTTATCTTTGCATGTAATGTAAGAAACTATTTTAACCTTAACTAAACAAAAAAAAAAGACACAATTTTCAAAAAAAATCTTTAAAGGAATAAAACTGCGGCAGCTTCCGACTCTCGAATGTAATCATCGTATAAGCGGCTGTAGGAACCCGTACGTTTACAAGTTCAATGCTATATGAAGCAAATTATTTATGGTTTATGTATATGTACCATAAATATTATCAATAAATGGTTTTGGCTTCTAAAGATGATTGGTATACATGATCAAACACCACTAGTTGGTCAAACCAATCAGGCAATCAATTCGGAAAAAAGTTTTGAGTATATTTTATACCTTCATTCGTTTCCACGAAGCCACCGAACCATGCTCTAGATAAGATTTGTACTTATATCCAATGTTTAATTTAGATTGTGGGAATTATAGTAGAATTTCTTTTTCGATTAGTCGAAAGTTTAAATAGCCACGCTAATTATATATTCGACGTTGTGTTGAACTGTATTGCAAAGATTTGCCTAAACGTTTTTCGTTCGACATGAGTAGTTAGGTTAATGTGGGGGGGGGGGGGGGTTCAAACCAGACGTGAATCGTGATGATAGACAAAACATTATCTCAAAAATTAGATTTGTCTATGCTCAATTCAAAAATTAGATGAACGTTACTGATGGATAAAGTTTGTCCTTTTGAATCAGTATTCCGTTTCCGTAACATAGACATTCCACCTATACTCATGACATGCATCAAATGAGACACATCAAATGATAATGATACTGTATATATTGCGGCTCGACGGTATATTTGCATCTATTAACATGCATGCACAAACATATCATGGTCAACATGTGCTCTCGGAAAATGTCCTTTTAGTAATTAAACATATTTTGAGATATATTTATTATTACTTAACTTTTTTTTAATAGAAAATGTTTTAAAAAAATATACAAATCTGCCTAATGTTGTTTGTGATTTCTAATATATATGCAGATTTCATAATTTAATTAATTAAGTGGAACAGTTGAATCAATAATTAAGACAAACAGAAAAGTGGAACCGAAAAGATAATCTTTTTATATAGTATATATCAGTTATTATCATGTAACTCACCTGCTTGTTGTGGCGGTTAGCTTAGCTTGTCCACTCGTGAGCCATCAAACCAATAGTTGAACAATATTATACGTACGAAACCAACAAAAATAGTAATTATGATAATCTGAATGTTGATAAATGAACATAATATTTGTGAATTAATTTTTTCTTTGTCTCAGATTCAGTATTCTAAAGTTTTATCAATTTTAGTTTCTTATGAAGCTAACAACGTCAAAATTCACAAACGGTCGAAACACACTACACACACAAACTAAAAACACCATAGCAAATCAAACTCTAATTGATTTACATGCCAAATGCAAATTTTCATCATCATCAATATAACTCATCCAAAATAATTGTCAATCCCTTCACAGGAGTCATCAACTTCATTGATCGGCGTCACGTAGCTATCATTAAACGACGTCGTCTCGATTTTATCCTCTTGAAAGATCATTGTAATTTCCCTCATGAATGAAGTATTCTCCAAACAAGACTCAACGGACATCAATAAATCTTCATGAGATAAAACATGACTCAAACATCTTGATGAAAATCTCGTCATATCTTCAATGTCACCGACTATTTCCTCGTATAAACACGGGTCGGGGGAGTCAGAGAACGTGGATGAGGATAGAGATGTTGCATCAACGGTTATGCTACGGTTGATGGGGAGATTCGAAGAGGTATGTGTGGAGGAAGAACTCGTTGACCTCTCACCTTCTGAAACACTTGTAGTTGGAGTAGTGTGACTAGTAAGTAGGCCATTACTTCCAATAATATCAGACAGAACATTGTGGTTGATTCTATGACCGAATCTGTTTGCTACTCTGTTCAAAAACCGAGCTGATGATGATCCTGACAACTTTTTGTTATTTGAATTCTGATCATCTTTGTCGTCATGAACGCTGCTTTTCTCGGGATGCGCGGAATGGTCAGATGATTTACCGGCTCCATCGAGAAGGGATTTGTGGGTCAACGGATCAATACCTTTCTTGACCAGACATTTCTTGATGTGAGTGTTCCAATGGTTCTTGATCTCATTGTCTGTTCTTCTTGGTATTTTACGAGCTATGGCCGACCATCTAATCAACAAAACATTATTTATTAGCAAATGTGTATATTTACATACCAAATCCTCACTAGATACCATTACTTTAGGAATACACATTTTGTGGATTATTAAAGGATATTTTTTTTCTACCTTTACATCCTAGCTAGCTAAATTATTGCGTCCAGTCAAATTATTTTATAATAACATTAAAGAATCTTTTCGTCTGTAATCCTTATTTAAAATCATATTAATAATTTGAAATCAGTCGTACATCATATGACATATATATGTTATGAAAAAATATATAAAAATGTGTGCCTATGTTCTTGTCCTTAGGCCTGTCGATGGTCATCATTATATAGTTAAAACTTACTTGTTGCCATGAATGGCGTGGAGGTTGATGATGGAATCTTCCTCGTCTTGGCTAAACTCTCCACGTTTAATGTCAGGTCTTAAGTAATTCGCCCATCTCAATCTGCAGCTTTTGCCACATCTTTTGAGTCCTATAATAATTTCATAATGATTAAAAGCATTAAATTATTAGATGCAACTAAAAGCTGATTGCATATTCCAAATTAATTAGCGATAATAATAATAATTGAAGTAAAATAAATACATACCAGCTTTGTCCGGAAGGGTTCGCCAACCGCCTTCACCATGTCGTTGAACATAGGCGATAAGCTTTTGGTCTTCTTCTTGAGTCCATGCTCCTTTCTTCAACCCTTCTGCTCTACAACACGGCGTCCGTACCATTCTTGATTCTTGAATGTATTAATAATAGAAGCTAGAGATAGAGAAAGAGATGTAGTTGTTGTTGTTGTGGGCTTGTGATGGATCGATCATACAAAGAAAGGACTAGATCTTTTGGTAAGAACATTAAGGCAAGGATAGATACGTCTTATTCTGTTATTCCTCGATACTCGACTTTGCTAGCTTTTCGTAAACTGAAATTTTGTGTTCTCTCTTTACGAATATCTCTTATTTTTTCTTTAAGATGAAGAAGATAGAGAAGAGGGAGTTTTGTATGTTCAGCCAAGTAAGAAATTTAAAGAAGGAACGTAGAGCTTTTTATCTTGATTTGGCATGGCTCGTGTGTAGCCGACGCCGTCGTTTTCAAGTGTTTGACACGTGGATTTGTAGTTTTTCATTGGTTATAAATAAATATCTCATTTGATTAAAATGTGTAGACTTTGTCAGTGGAAAATAAATTGAGATGGAGGTTCTTGTACGTATTCTTTATTTCTTACCTAGCCATATATTGTTTCTCCTATGAATTAAATTTATCATTACCAAATTATACAATATATTACTCCAGTGATTTTTAATTCTTTTAGCCAATGTAATCATCATTTTTACTAATATCGAATCGTTATAGACTAAAATCCACATTAGTTTTGGAATTCATGAAACATATAAGATAATACTGTTTAAAACGTTCAATAGTATGTTGGAACAATTAAAAATAGGAAAAAATAATATAACATTAACAATAGTATTTTATATATATTATGGAAGTTCTGGAATTTTGGAGACGAACTTAAAAATATTCTTAGGAAAATATGAAATGTACCACCTTTCAAGGTTCAGAAAGACAGAAACTATTTTGTGTGTGGCTGAAAACTCATACTAGTATATAATTTATTTATCTATAATGCTGTTTAATCTCTAATTGTATAACCAGATATTTCATATTAAATTTCTCACAATTTTTTTTTCTTTTGTTTAAAAACAAATTTGTTTTTGTTAGTTAAAACTTCTAAAGTGAATATATATTGTACACAGAATTTCTGGAAAGAAAATTTTGATCTCTAACATAAATTACACAATTAAATTCTTGCCACTTGTTTTAATTCAATATTGCCATATAGTTCATTTTTAATTGATTTTATAGAAAAACACACAAATTAAAAAAATGTATTAGTTTTTGTGATTAAAACTGATCAGAAATGTATTAGTTTTGTGATTTATATTTTTCTATAATTTTAAACCAATGATATTCAATTATTTGTTTTGAAGTTTATATACTAATGTAGGTCAAGTTAGTTTTTTTGGAAAGTAATACTTCCTCTATTTCTTATTATTTGATTTTTTAGAAAATAAAATTGTCTTAAAAAAATTATTTTGTAAGTTTTCTATGCACTATTTATTAGTTATTATTAATGAATTTTAATGTGACAAATTTAAAGAACTCTCATTTAAATAACAAAAGATTAAATAATATTTGCCAAAAAAAGATCGATAAATATCCCACGTTAACTTAACATCATACAGTAATTTAGATGACAACGTAATAGACAAAAGATATTTTGATAAAGGATACATTCGTTTTATTCAACAATTATGCTTCAACGCTGAAGTAGATGTACACTATTTTACTGTTTTTTTTTTCAGCTGAATTTTCTCATCTGCTAGACAATATTTCGGACAAATAAAGAAATCATTCGCCAGAGTAAGATTTGTCAAAAAAGTCACAAGTCACCACGTCTCACGAGTTGTGGAAAAAAAAAAGCTGACCTCGAGAGATGGAAAACTAAAATCCATACAAAAACAAATAATCCGAAACGAGAAAGAGTACGTGTAATGTATTTTTGTCGGAATAAAATCAACTGTAAAAGATGGAGTGCGAGACTTTTCTAAGGAAGAAGACAAGATGGTGAATTTAAAACATTAACAAGCAAATTGAAAAACTAAAACGCATTTCAACGACAAAAGCAAATAATAATAAGAAATAGAAAACGGTTCTAAACAAATTGTTGGCGGTATGGTGTTATACGAAAACTGAAGATTCGAGGAAAGTGGAAAATTGTAGTAACCAATATTACGGTCGTTTGGATTTGATGACAAAAATATAAACTACAACTTGGTCGCTCAAACACTGGACCTGGACAGCATTTAGCTGAATCAAATATCCACAAAATGGAAAGAAAATAATCACAGCTTTTCTACCTTATAATTTTCCACGGTTTTTAAAAAAATTTAGACTAAAAAGCATTATTCCCTTTGAAAAATCATTTGTTGCTTAGTTAACTGAAGATACTCATACTCTTTTGGAAGAGCAACGCTGAATACAGTATACTTATTTCAAAAATTCAATTTTCATTACTAGACTTGCACCCAATGAGTCCGTACACTACAAAAGGCAAGAGCTATTCCGATACAGGAGATACGATGATAGCATCATACGTAGTAAACAAACAGTTTCAACGATTCCATCCATAGCTTGATTTGTTTAATGGAGAATAATTGAAAAGACAATTAGATCGGACTCCTCTTAAAGCTTGCTCGAACTTAGAGCATCTCCAATTCTCCAAAACGAGTATATAATTTAAACCATTGGAGATGTTCTTATTATCTTTCTTTTTTTTGTTTCATAGTTATTGTTTTGTTTTTAAGTTTTAACTTAGTTTTAGGCAAGCGAAATTTGTTGACTAAATTAATTTTGCGTGCGAGATCAGTAGTAAAAAGCAAACACCAAAGCTTTTTTGTCAATAAAATGATACAATCAAAACGAATTTCAAATTTGTTTTTGAGAAAATTACAAACGCAGTAGATAGACTTCACAAAGGGCCAAAGCAACCAAACTCTTTGACGACTGGCAAGTTCAAGTCTTCGGTCTTCCTACGACCCGCCATCGTGAAGTAGTAGTCTCTCTCTTACTTATGAATAAGGGTTTTGTATATGGGCTTGGGCTTTAGTTTGGGCTTTTAAAAGATTAATAAAATGAGAAGTATGATAAATCCGATTGGTTACGTTTGTGTGACATGAAATGAAACGGCTAACTTTCGATTCCTTATCCACGAAATCTAGTTAATTATCTATCTCCCTCCACCAATGATGACACACAGTTTCATCAGGTAGACAAAATGATGCAACCCAATGCAAAACTTTTGTCCCCATCCGCTAAATTTCTACCGTCACCTATAGAGCCACCGCAACACAACCGTAGAACCACCGTAGGAGCACCTCCGTCATTGGAACGAAACTGCAAATTATCGCGACGGAATCTTAGTAAATCCTCGTTGCTTCTACTCCTCACCACTCAAACAACTCTGACGCCATTGCTCGACTTCTCTAAAGCTCAAGCAGATACAATTGCTAACCCTAATCTCACAAATTGCGAAAACAGAGTAAGGAAAATGTTTATAAACTGGATTTCAATTTCAATGTCTCCTTATTAATTCGATTTCTGTTTCCAATTTTCCCCAGATTCCGACTAAGAAAGCGTTCATCGACGTGTCAATCGACGGCGAACCAATCGGGAGGATCATAATCGGATTATACGGAGACGATGTACCGGCGGGAACAGCTAGATTCAGTAGCATTGTAAGCGGGAAAGCTGGAATTACTTACCGGAGAAAAGATTTTGTGAAGATTATGCCAGGTTATGTCCAACACGGCGGAATTAGATCGTACGGTGTCGATGCCGAGCGTGCCACCGCCGCGGTGGGGAGTCTCCAAAACCTAATTGAAGAGTGGGAGAGAGGGAAGAGAGGAGAGATATGTAATGTAAATAAGGCGGGAAGCGTTGGAATCGTGGTGAGAGATCCGTCGAAACCGCCGCCGAAGACGAAGCTTGTGGCAAGGAATGGGAAGCTTGTGGTCGAAGAAGAGGTAATTGCGGTGGGGCCAAACGGAACGGAGTTTGTTATAACGGCGGTTGATTCGCCGGAGCTGGAGGATTCGGTTTTGGTGATTGGGAAAGTTTTGGAAGGAATGGGAGTTGTTGAGAAGATGAGAGAAGTGAAGACTGTGAGGGATAACACTTCATCTCCTTATTTCAGGTAATATATTACTGACCGTTGGATTTAACTTGTGTTTTTGAGATCAAGGGTTGTGATTGTGGTTCTGGTGGTGTGAACAGGGTGGCTAAAGTGATCGGAGATAAGAGAGCTGTGGTGGCGGAGAGAGGGTTTAACCGGCCTTATTCTAAGGTTGTAGTCACCAATTGTGGTTTGATCGAGTCACAAACTCTATGAATGAGCTCATTGTTTGTTGGCAACGTTTTTTGTGTGCTATGCAAGACAACTTAAACTGTTAAGCACATCAACCACATGGAAAGATTGCAGCCATGGTGGTTTGGTGGAACTACATTATCAATTGAGTAATTATAAGCGTGTGATTGAGAAATTGTTGTCTTGCGCGGTTAGGCCGGAGCATAGTCCACAGAATTGAATTGCTTGGGCCTTAACTGGATATTAAAGAGTGTAATAAACAATTTCTACTATTTCTATTTGCCCAAAACAAAACTGTCTCGGTCCATAATAAAGCCCGAATTTACTCTAAAGCCCACGAGCCCACGCATCCCCTAGGGTTTCTGTGTCTTCAAATGTGACCTATCCTCTTCTGCTACACTACCCAATTTATTCTCGGCCGGAAAGTCTCTTCTTGATTATCGTCCAGGGATTGCAACAGAGAGAAAGTAACGATGCCGGCGAAACAGAGGACAGCTAAGGTCAACAGGAATCCTGATCTGATCAGGGGAGTTGGTAAATACTCAAGGTCTCAGATGTACCATAAGAGAGGTTTGTGGGCAATCAAGGCCAAAAATGGAGGCGTTTTCCCCCGCCACGACGCTAAATCTAAGGTTGATGCTCCGGTGGAGAAGCCACCGAAGTTCTATCCAGCTGAAGACGTGAAGAAACCTCTCCCCAACAGGCGCACGGCAAAACCAGCCAAGCTCAGGTACTTAGCTGATACACTGTCTCATTGTCTTGGAGTCTGAAATCTAGCTCAATGCAATAGTTGTTTTCTTTGGTTCTTAAGGAGTGCTTTGTATGCATTTAAATCTTTGAATCTCCCGAAATTTTTTGACTAGCTTAGTGTTTTGAAATCGTTAATTAGTCATTGTGGTCTGTTCTATTTGGTTTGTGAATTTATCTTGATTTCTGTGGAAAGTTTGCCTCTTTTGCTTGTATTTTGTGTTACATTGTTCGGAATTTGTTATGTTGTAATCCGATATTCATATTTCTCTATTGCAGAGCTAGCATCACTCCAGGGACAGTGCTTATCATCCTTGCTGGTAGATTTAAGGGCAAGAGAGTTGTCTTCCTTAAGCAGCTTGCCTCCGGTTTGCTTCTTGTGACTGGTGAGTTTTATGCTAATCTACTTTCTTTATTTGCCACATTCTTTATTCGAAATGCAGAACGCCCATTCACTAAACTTGCTTTCTGTATTCTGTATAAAGTTGACATTCCTGTTTTGTTATTGACCTTAGGACCATTCAAGATCAATGGTGTTCCTCTGAGACGTGTTAACCAGGCCTATGTCATTGGTACTTCCACAAAGGTTGACATTTCTGGAGTTACCCTCGACAAATTCGATGATAAGTACTTCGGCAAGGTTGCTGAGAAGAAAAAGAAGAAGACTGAAGGAGAGTTCTTCGAGGCTGAGAAAGAGGTATCCCAAACATTCTTCTTGTCTTTCTCTAAGAGTCATTTGGTTCTCATTTTGTAATAGACGATTAAAGTTCTCTCCTTTATACACTACCCAAATTAAAAGCTATGCGTGACCTCCATATACTTTTTTTCCTTCCGCAGGAGAAGAAAGAGATTCCACAGGGAAAGAAAGATGACCAGAAAGCCGTGGACGCAGCTTTGATCAAAGCTATTGAAGCAGTTCCAGAGTTGAAGACTTACCTCGGAGCAAGGTTTTCATTGAAACAAGGAATGAAGCCCCATGAGCTTGTTTTCTAGATTTCATTACTTTTTTTCTGAGGTTTCTAGTGTATCTGTCTCCTGAAGTTTTACACTCCAACTGGTTGGTTCTGTTCTCGTCCACTGACCAGAGACATAAAATCTTGGCTGCTGCTATCTGGATTTCTGTCTTATATGGATAATTTATCAATCCTGTTTTTGAAGGAGAACTTTTCACAAGATTCTAGTAATGCTTAAGTCATGACGAAGTGATGAAATTGAGAATTGAAAATAACATTGCAATAATGATATAGTTTAGCTTACAATCTACTTCGAATATTGAAACTCTTATTACTAGTCTCTGTCACATGCACCGAGATCAAGCTGGAGGTGCTTCTAGACGAATTTGATCATTATCTTTAGGTGTTTCTTTGCTAGCACAATCAGCAACTTTAGCTCCGGCCTCAACATCTCCGGCCAAACACCGTCTCCATTTTCGTCTCAGCCAACCTAAAAGCCCACCACTCTTTATCATCTCCAACGGATTGACTTCAGCCACTAGACCAGTTCTCTGGCGGCTCCGTGCGCAGAATCGACCCAAGAAGCAGGAGAGAACAGCAAGAATGATGAGAACAGATATGACAGCGAAGAAGGGTCCAATGGAGCTGGAAGAGTAATGGTTTGGAGCGTTTGGTGCTGCGATTAGATTGGCATTGGTAGCCATAGGTGTGATCTCATTGCCTCCTAATTGTTGTTGAGGTTGTTGTTGGATAGGAAACAATGACGAGCTGCTACTACTACTAGCCATAGCCATTGAATCTAATGAAATTTTGGTTTTCGGTGATCAAGATTCAATATTTGTTGATTGAGTAACGGGGTCATTAGTATATATATACATAGGCATGTGCACATTGATCTTTTGAAGAGCTTTTAAGCCGACCAATGTTTGTTGAAGAAGGACATGTAAAGGTGAATAAAGCGGAGAAATCCTCATCAGCTTCATCAAAAGCGTCTCAAACTAATTATAAATGATATATGTGATCCATTGCACTCTTACAGGTGAAGGAATCGTCTTGCTCTGATTTTGGCGTTGGTCAAATTGTGTGGGGATTATTAGCCTGAGTTTTTAGATAAACTACTCTCTAACTCTGATTTTTTTATCATCCTGTCAAAATAGTTTTAGGTGAAAAGATTTAATACTACAAAGTTGTAAGAAAAAACAAATCCTATTATGCATGTTACGGTCCACATTAAAAGGCCGATATAATTGTAAAGCCCATGAGCCCAAGAAAGCCCTAAAATTTAATTAGGGTTTCAGTGTCTTCAAATTCACCTATCCTCAGCCTCAACTCTCTCCTCTATCCACTCTCAGCCGGAAAATTTTTCCTTGATTCATTACGACAGAGAGAACCATGCCGGCGAAACAGAGGACCCCGAAGGTCAACAGAAACCCTGATCTGATCAGGGGTGTTGGTAAATACTCGAGATCCCAGATGTACCATAAGAGAGGTTTGTGGGCTATCAAGGCCAAAAATGGAGGCGTTTTCCCACGTCACGACGCTAAATCTAAGGTTGATGCTCCGGTGGAGAAGCCACCGAAGTTCTATCCAGCTGAAGATGTTAAGAAACCTCTCCCCAACAGGCGCACGGCAAAACCAACCAAGCTCAGGTACTTAGTCTGACACTGGTATCGATGCAATTATCTTCCATGTGTTTGGTTGATTTCTTTGGCTCGTTTGCTAAGTGGGTTTGTATAAGATTTGAATATCTGCTGGAAAAGTGTCCAAATTTTGCATTGTGTAAATCATTTGTCTCTAGGATATTTGAAGAATAGTTGAAATGCATTGGTTTGTGAAGATTGTTAGTGGAGTTAAACTTGAATTTCAAAAGGTTCATAATTTCTGTGAATACATCTAGTTTTCTTATACATTACTGTTATTAGTATGATTAAGCTTGTCTCAGGTTGATAGTAAAAAGAAAAAAAGCGAATTTGATTTTCATTTGTATACCAAATTTAATGTCTATGCTCTGTAACGTCTTCAATAGATCTTATATATGTTTCCAACATGATCCGATCTTCTTATATCTGTATTGCAGAGCTAGCATTACTCCAGGTACAGTGTTGATTATCCTTGCTGGTAGGTTCAAGGGAAAGAGAGTTGTCTTCCTTAAGCAGCTTGCCTCTGGTTTGCTTCTTGTGACTGGTGAGTTATTCTCTATCTGTTCTCATGAACTTGTCTCCTATAAATCATTTGAAGCGAAGCTCATTCACTGATTTTTACCATCTGAATTGTTCATCCTTTTTTTAACAATTCTTTAGGACCATTCAAGATCAATGGTGTTCCTTTGAGACGTGTTAACCAGGCCTATGTGATTGGCACTTCCACAAAGGTTGACATTTCTGGAGTCACCCTCGATAAATTCGATGATAAGTACTTTGGCAAGGTTGCTGAGAAGAAAAAGAAGAAGACAGAAGGAGAGTTCTTTGAGGCTGAGAAAGAGGTATAACCTTATATCGCAAAACATGGAAAGGACGCAATTCATCTTGTGTTTCTCTCCTTTAAATTTGGTTATCACAGTTTGTTCCGGAAGAATAGACATTGAAAATATCTTTATATCACTTGTTATTTTCCAAACCAAAACATATGCTTGACATAACATCTCTCTTTTATATTTCACAGGAGAAGAAGGAGATCCCACAGGTGAAGAAAGATGACCAGAAAGCTGTGGATGCAGCTTTGATCAAAGCCATTGAAGCAGTTCCAGAGTTGAAGACTTACCTTGGCGCAAGGTTTTCATTGAAACAAGGAATGAAGCCCCATGAGCTTGTTTTCTAGATTTCATTACTTTTTTTCTGAGGTCTCTAGAGTATCTGTCTCCTGAAGTGTTTTACCTTCTAAATGGTTGTTTTGTTCTTGTTCACTGAACACATACAATTTTTGGCTTATACATTCTCTGTTCTTACGTATGGACAAACTATCGATCCTGTTTTTGATTGTGAGCTTTGTAGCGTGGTTCGTGATAGAAATGGGATAATTATTGTCAAAAAAAAAGGGGATCGTTATGCTATATAACTCGGTATGAAATTGAACATAAATATAGAATAAACATCAAAATGGTATGTATGTGCAAGCTACATGAACATTGGCGTTATCTCATTCAAAAATCATTCACCGTTTTCTATAGGCATTTCTACAAATCTGACACTTTTTGATGTAATTTGAAGTAAGTATTCTAGGATTAAATCATAGATCAACTATAAGAACCTCGATAATCTTCGTTTTCGTGGATAGTCTCCTTGAGAGACCAAGCTATAGCAAGACTGATGCAGGAAAGGACTAGAGCAGGGTAAGCAAACATCGAGAGATATTTCCATTGATGAACAATGGCTTTTAAGATGCTTAGTTGGCAGCCTCTGCAATCTAAACAATACTCATAAGAACACTCTTCTGGAACTTGGTTCCGTTCATACTGATGTTTCCAACTCCACTCGCCTGGCTTGTCGAACATCGTTATGGTCCCACATCCCACCGGTTGTGCACAGCAATACTTCTGCACATATATCCTAAATATAAGCATGCACATTTTCATATAGACATGTCTCTTATTAATAGTAAAAAGATTCAAAACTTACCCAAACATTGCTGTTTTTGCTGGCATTGTAATTACAGTCATGTTTGTGAATGATACAATAGGTTACTTTCTCGAACTTCTCCTTAGAGACCAACCTACCAAGTAACTGTGGCACGGTACGGTTGTCCTTGGCGGGATTCTTAGCTATGCCAAAAGTGGTGTTGTAAATGGAACATTTGATTGAATAATAAGATACAATGATAATGAGCACAACCATGCCGTAGAAGAAGAAATTGAAAAGGCGTTTGGAGCGGCAACAGATTCCGTATAGACCGATCTGAGGAATCAGCAGAAGAAGCAGACCGAGTAACGTGAACTGGCTTGAGGTTTCTCGGATGCAAGAAGACATTGTTGTTTTTTGGTATAGACCTGTTCCCATCATTGTGAGGCCTATACTTATCAAGATTATTGTTGTCATGGTTAGGAATCCAGTTCGCACTTCTGACATTTTTGAATCTTGGGGAACGTAAAACCTTTTGTATTCAAGCGAATTGTTGTTTGAAAATTTGGAGTTTCTTTAAAAGAGATTGAATCAAGGAGATGAACGAGTTCTTAAAACTTTTCTGGCCAAGTTTCTGTTGTCTTTTGGTTTGTTTGTCATGGAAGGTAACAATTACGAAATAAATCTTATCTTAGTTTAGTTTAGTTTTGGTAGTTAAAAGATTGCTCAACGGTCGTTCCTGTTAGGGCAAATGCCTTCACTATTTATAGAAAATTTGTTCTTGTTTCAATGTTTTAACCAAATACTCTGTTTTATATCATAGTTATTTTAGTAAACCAAAACTCATATTCTTTTTATACAAACAATAACGGTAACAAAAAATAAAAATCTTTTAGACGTTTACTCATCTAAATTGTGATTTGATCTCTGAGATTTGCAGGTAAGATTTTCTTCAGGCAGGGACTTCGTTGGTCTCCAAAGGGGTTTTACTTAAAGTGGAGGTGTGTTCTTTGAAACCCAACATTTTGTTCAAAGCTCCAACATAAGCTTTAACGCTCGACACAACAATGTCCATTCCTGCTCCGGTTCCACTGTAAGAACCCAAACTCAGTGAGTCAGAGTAGTTACTGCGATTCTTTTCTTTAGCTTCAGTTGCTAGATTAGTTTCAAGTTTCAAACAAGGATGATGAAGTTAAAATGAATTTACCTAAAAGTTCTTTCAACAGATTCACCCGTTACCGCGTTTGTTGATGAGTAGTTGTTGTCTCCGCGGATTAGAACCCGTGTGGTTGCAATAGCATCAATGCCTTCTGTTACTGCATTCATCGAGTACTCAAGCAGAGTCGCAGGTTCCTGTATATGCATAGCTAATGATCAGCATTAAACAAGTAATCATTGATATATATATATATATATAATCGGCAATCCTAGCAAAAGAAGTACCTTAACGATAAGATCAACTGCCTTGTAAGCTGCATCTACAGGTCCGGTTCCAACAGAACAAGCTACATGCTCTTTGCCATCGGAGTCAGCAAGTTTTACAGTAGATGTTGAGAGACCGAGAGTTCCACAAGTTATCTACACTCCCACTTTCCATAATCAGCATAAGAATAAGAATTGACTAAAGAAGAAGTTAGAACAAGTAAAGAGAGAAAACAAATCTCATATCCACTATTCACCTGCATGTCCAGGAGTTTCCAGACAGCCTCTGGCTGAAACACTTCATCAGATACTAAAGCTATTAAGTCAGCATCGGTAACTCTCTGTATCACCAAGGAACAAAGACAATCAAGAGACATTATGCAAACCCACTAATTTTATATTTTTTTTCTAAAGCAAAAACTCCAATTTTTTCTGCATCATCATATAATTGGACACTAAATGCTTGAAAATTTGGGAACAGCACCCAAACCAGTGCCCTTTGAGGTTCTTACTACCTTTTTTTGCTCTGCCACAGCTTTGAAACGCCAGAAAAGGTTGCTTAGCTGCCCATCATCCAGGACATAACCGAGCTGAAAATGTAAAAAAATGATAAGAAAACATTTTCTTCCTAATATGGTGACAGCAAGTATAGATATGGGTAAAGACATGTACCTCATTTAAACGGTCTTTCAGTGCGTGACGCCCACTGGATAAAATAGTATGTAAGCATTGGTTTGAACAAGACAAGCCCATTTGGAATATCAGTCTGAACAACAAAACTTCCATACCTAAGCTTTCCCAGCACGATGCCAGCATCATTTGATCGCTCAAGCCCAATCTCTTCGGGGGACATAATTTCATAGGTACCCTTGTGCTTCAGCATTCCATCCTAAATAGAGTGCATGAATAAAGACCAAACAATACTCATTAACTAAGTTATGCAGAAGATTGAAAGAGTAAATATGCAAGTCAAGAGTTGAGAACCTAATGATGATTCCTTCATTAAATTCTTTTCAGGCTGAGTAAATGCTATAAGGGTAAGTTTATCTTGCAAGAACTAAAATTCCAGACTAGGAGAGTTACATTTCTCCCGTTTAATAAAAAAGTGAAGCAGACTTTAGTCACAGAGACACTAAGAATAGCATAAATTACGATTGATTAACTGACCTGATGAATACCACTTTCATGCGCAAAGGCGTTTGCTCCTACAATAGCCTTATGGGGCTGCGTTTGCATACCAGTGTACTCCTCAACCTGAGAAAATGAGAATAGACCTTAAAAAAAAGGAAAATCGCCAAATAAGAAAAATATACTTTTGTTTCCACAGAGTTAAGAATGAAGTTCAAAATGTGTACCATCTTGCTTGTCATAACAATGTGCCGGGTATCGATTCCAGTAAATAGGCCTCCTAAGACATGATCTCCACGGCATTTTATGGCCATGACAACCTACACAGTAAGAATAAAATGTTCAAGAAATAATTTAAGTATTTATATGCAGTTCACTATGAGATCATAAACTGAAAATCACAAAAGTCATAATGCCTTAGTATGTAGCATAATATCTAAGTAACTATGGAAAGGAAGCTACTTCAGGAGGCTTTCATATCTGACCTCTTCCAATGAAGCGTTTCCAGCTCTTTCGCCAATTCCATTGATAGTCACTTCCACTTGCCTCGCGCCCGAATGTGCACCCTGAATTCAAAAAAAGATTGACATGTTAGTAATAACTTCTAACAGCTAACCCGATCCAACCAAATATGAAAAAAAAAATGGCATACAGATAAAGTGTTGGCGGTGGAGAGTCCAAGATCATTCTGACAATGTGTAGAGATTATAACATTTTGGATCCCAGGAGTATTAGCTTTAATATCAGCAATCAACTGACCAAACTCACTAGGCAAGGTTATACCAACAGTGTCAGGTATGTTAAGAGTGGTTGCTCCAGCTTTGATCACTTCACCAAGAATCTCGTATAAGTACTCTCTCTCCGATCTGGCCACCAATTAAACATTTCACGTTAGCAGAATCAGCTACTAATAAAGGACCATCAATACATTAAAATACCATCGAATCCAAAAAAAAAGGAACTTGAGAACATTCCATGACGGCATTTTACAACAAAACTATTACCTTCCGGCATCTTCTGGACTAAATTCAACATCTTCACATCCCAAGCTTCTGGCGAATCTAACCATGTTCCTAGCGATCTCAATAACTTCTTCTTTACTCTTCTTCAACTTATACTTCAGATGAATATCACTAGTGGCAATAAACGTATGGATTCTTGGCCGCTTAGCGTACTTCACAGCTTCCCAAGCCGTCTCAATATCCTTCTTGTTACATCTCGAGAGACCACAGATTACAGGGACATAGCCATTTTCGTCGACGGTATTGCCAACAGTCTCAGCTATGGTTTTAACAGCTTCGAAATCGTCTTTTGAAGCAGCGGGAAATCCAGCTTCGATGATGTCGACTCCGAGCTTGGCTAATTGACGAGCGATATCGAGCTTTTCCTTGGAGGTTAGTGTAGCTCCGGGAGACTGTTCACCGTCTCGGAGAGTTGTATCGAAGATTCTGACGTAATTGGGATCGGATATACGGTTAGGGATGTAATTGGGACGACGGCGAGGAGCATGAGGTGGTAGAGGTGAAGAAGCGGAGAGAGAATACGAGACACGGAATTTTCCGGCGGTGGTAAGAGAGATGGTACGGTGGTTCTGTGATCGGAGATGAAGAGATGAAAATGGTGAGGTGGAGGAGGAGGATAAGGCGGGAATTGAAGGTACACCGAACGATGGTGAAGAGAGATTAGGGCTTTTGAGAATCGAAGACTCCATTGCCGTGGAAAATCAAAAACCTGAGAGAGATGATAGTGTGGCGGCGGCGGCGACGGGCGACGGCACAGTGTCTCTGGTTACTACTTTGCTAGTGAATATTTTTGATTTGTTTTATTTATTTGAATTGTTCCGAACCGAACCGAACCAAACCAAAACCAGAAACTTCTCTTTAACAGTCAACCAATTGGAAAATGAACCGGTTTAAGTATGGTTCTTTTGACTCCTTAGTTTTCATCGCCTCCGCCTGCACCAACCTCCAAAAGGACGTTTTTCAAATTATATAACATCATTTTATTCTCCGCTTCTCCATTTTAGTCAAAAGAATCACAGAGAGTATTTTTTTTAGGTATCGTGTAATGGCTTTGACTACAAAACCTCACCATCTTCAGAGATCTTTCCTCTCTCCGTCGCGTGTTTCCGGCGAACGATATTTGGAATCTGCGCCATCATGTCTGAGATTCCGTCGCAGCGGTGTCCAATGCTCGGTGGTGGCTAAGGAGTGCAGAGTGAAAGGAGTGAAAGCGAGACAGATTATTGATAGTAGAGGGAATCCGACGGTGGAGGTTGATCTGATTACCGATGATCTGTATCGTTCGGCTGTTCCAAGTGGTGCATCTACCGGGATCTACGAAGCGCTTGAGCTTAGAGATGGAGACAAGAGCGTCTATGGTGGTAAAGGTGTATTACAGGCTATTAAAAACATCAATGAACTTGTGGCTCCAAAACTCATTGGAGTTGACGTTAGGTGAGAATAAGAATTCGTTCCTCAATCTAAATGAACATATAAACGTCGTGATTTGGAGTTGGTATGCTTAGTTAGATAGAAATCTTCGGAGTTGTTTTAGCTTTGTTTCTCTGCTCTGGATTACTACTGGTCAATTTGGTGGACTTGGATTCGAATCGTAATGCATGACTGTTGAATTTGGAATTCTAGTTAAGGTTATTAAGGTTGTTTGTTGCATGTAGTTTTAATTTTGCTTCATACTTGATACTACTAAGTGTTGAAGTAGGTGTCATTGTTGAATTGTTCCGTTTGTGGTTTCTGATTCTGAACCGTTGGGAAACTATAATCGGTGATGGATAGTTGAATGTAATATTTTTACCTTATTTTCTTTAAGGAACCAAGCTGATGTCGATGCTCTTATGCTGGAACTGGATGGGACCCCAAACAAGTCGAAACTCGGGGCTAATGCGATATTAGGAGTGTCATTGAGCGTTTGCAGGGCAGGTGCTGGAGCTAAAGGAGTGCCTTTGTACAAACACATCCAGGAAACATCAGGAACAAAGGAGCTTGTCATGCCAGTTCCTGCATTCAATGTGATCAATGGAGGCAGTCATGCTGGGAATAGTTTGGCTATGCAAGAGTTTATGATACTACCTGTAGGAGCTACCTCATTCTCGGAGGCCTTCCAGATGGGAAGTGAAGGTCAGTTAGTGATAACTGGGTTTAACTTGCTAGAACTTAAGAAACTATGGCGGCTCCTAATTTTTCTTGAGTTTGCAATGAAATGTCAGAAAAACAGAAAAGCCTTGATAAGCAGCTTCCTGTTTCATATTTCTCTTTTGGTTCCAAAGTTCTTCTATTCTTTGGATTATCACAAAGAATTGTTTTTCTGATAGTAATGCATTTAATGTACTTTGTTGATTACAGTTTATCATACATTGAAGGGGATAATCAAAACTAAGTATGGTCAAGATGCTTGTAATGTCGGAGATGAAGGAGGGTTTGCGCCGAATGTTCAAGATAACAGAGAGGGACTAGTTCTGCTCATAGATGCAATTGAAAAGGCCGGTTACACTGGAAAGGTAATCAAGTTCTCTTTCTTTTTAATGCTAATACTTGCTAAAGTTGCATGTCATCTGTGTTTCCCTAAACAACTTCTGGCAGCTTCGGTGTCAATCTTACACCACTCACATAATATATAATTTTTGCAGATCAAAATAGGAATGGATGTTGCTGCATCAGAATTTTTCATGAAAGATGGTAGATACGATTTGAACTTCAAGAAACAGCCAAACGATGGAGCTCACGTACTGTCAGCCGAGAGTCTTGCTGACCTCTACAGAGAATTCATCAAGGATTTCCCAATTGTCTCTATCGAAGATCCTTTTGACCAGGATGATTGGAGCTCATGGGCTTCATTGCAATCCTCTGTGGATATCCAACTCGTGGGAGATGACTTGTTAGTCACTAACCCGAAGAGGATAGCTGAAGCTATTAAGAAACAGTCTTGCAATGCTCTACTCTTGAAGGTAAAAATAAAAGTTTTTATATTATTTTCTCTTTTCTAATCTCAATTCTCTAGACCATTTTGACAAAACCCCCGTTATTGGAGAAGAATTTCAATTTGTTTGTAATTCATGGTTTCACAGGTTAACCAGATTGGGACAGTCACTGAGTCAATTCAAGCAGCACTTGACTCAAAAGCTGCAGGCTGGGGTGTGATGGTTAGTCACAGGAGTGGCGAGACAGAGGATAACTTCATCGCAGATCTCTCTGTTGGTTTAGCAAGCGGACAGGTACATCAAATCCTCTAAACCTGTCTGTATTACTCTCTAGTGTTTGCTTATCATTCTCTGTTTTGTAGATCAAAACTGGTGCTCCATGCCGAAGTGAACGATTGTCAAAATACAACCAGGTAGTTAACTAATATCCAACTTATGCTTAATACTATACTCTATATACCACATATCTGAACCCTTGAGTTTGATTTATTTCCATTGCAGCTTCTCCGTATCGAAGAGGAACTCGGCAATGTGCGCTACGCCGGTGAAGCTTTCCGATCACCATGAGAAATTCGAGAAAGGCACTCATTGGCGGCTTTTGCTTACAGAATTAGGTGAAACCAAATGAGGTCCTCCTAGTATCAGCTCCGTTGTAGCTGTCTCTGAAAAGTATCAGATTTTCTACAAAAACAAATAAAAGAACAGCTTTTTCACTGAGTCTTCTGTTGTAATGTCATTGATACCGATATAAACATGGATCGACCAAAGCGTTTTTCAGATTAATCAGATGCTCAGAGATATGTCGATTTGATTGTTCCAATGATTAAGAAGAGTGTTTCATTCGTGTTACTTAATATTAGAAAACTTGTTCACGCTTGAGCCAATGGTATTGGCATAGTTGTCGGTCAACGAACAAATTAGTTGGCGTTATTCCTTCAGCTAAACGGAACAAAAAACAAATATACAATTAACAAAATACTAGATACAAAAAGAAAAACAAATTAACAATTTATGTATATTATTTCTTTATAGATAAAATATTTACATCTTTTTAAATAATTTAATCAATTTCGAATAATCCCAAACAAAACTGAAAATTAAATCGTAATGGAGAAAAACCTCTGATTCTAACGATTAAGACTTCGGATCTGAAGGAAATTATGTGGAGCTGTGAGCAAGTTCTATTATCCTTACGCCAATTTGGCTTTGAAGTTAACCATTTTAAATTTTAATGATAAAGTTGAGTATAACACGTAATGGCCTTAATGGGGAAAACATTTGAGTCACGTAGTAGTTATTTTCCGTGTTTAAATTTGATTTCGCCATTAAGCATAAAATCAAGCCATCATCATGGACATGAACCACCAAGAAACAACAACGTTAATTGATGATAACATATTCCCCTTTTCTTTGTAGTACCTTTTATTTTCTTAACAAATCAAAATAATCATACGGTTTGCAACAAAAAAAAGTTGAAAAAAACTTCTTAATTTGAAGTTCTCACAATGTATAAGCACAAAACACTAACATTTAACTTGGAAGCTCAGTATTTAAAATGCAAAATATAAAGGCCACAACTACGATAAACAATTAAGATAAAGTACTGGTTAACATAAAAATAGCGAAACCAAATCGTTTCAGGTTATGCCAGCCCCGCCAAAAAAAGGTGGCTACGGATCTTTGGTGACCAATTTATTAGCTATCCATCAAGTCTGATAGTGATAGCAACCAATATGTACGTCCATCTTTATATTTATTGAAAAATAATGATATATTGGGAGGTCAAAAATCGGATAAGCTTATGATTCTTTTTGTGCATTTGCATTTTATTTACCCAACATATGGACCATAATATTATATCTTCTGTTTATTATGGTCTATATGCTAGAATGTAATAATACATCGGAATTTTGAAAGACTAGAAACATTGCTTTGAAATCCTGTGTATTTTGCACCCAAAAAAAAATAAAAAAAATTGTGTGTTTATATACGCAATTTATTCTTAACCACATAGTAGTTGTAAATTGTAAACGCAAACAGTAAACATAAAACATTCCATATTATTGACGTTTTACGTTTGTGTTTACAATTTGCAATTGATGTTTGATGATAAACGCATCGATCGTCAATATTTGATCAACAAGACTAAGATCATTGAATGCGACTATGCGACCGGTTGATTTATTAACAGTATCCATTTGGTCCTTTCAATATCACAAAAATCTTAAATTTCCTTTTTTTTTTAATATCCAAGCAAATATTCTAGGGTATTTCTCAAAAGTATATGTATTTTATTTATTTGTAATCAACTGCTCCTTGGAATTACACTTGTATATATTTTCTGATATCTAAATACCTACTTCTACTTTATCAAAAAAAAGTTTACCTACTTCTAATCAATCTTAGACACAAGTACATAAATTTTTAGACCATGCGTTTGCGATCTTGCGTTGACAGTCGTACGTCTACCCCAAAAATCAGCAATGTACGTGGATTGCAACTATTTGACTTTTTGTTCCATGTGCAACTTAATCTGTCAAGAAACCCCGAGAAACAACTCTAATCTCTTCACTAATAAAATAATCCGACGAGCATAACGTGTGCCATCAACTTAATTTACAAAATAAGAAACCTTCTTAAAAATTAATCAAAAAAGAAAAAGAAAAGTTAAATAATCAAACCTATAAATATTCGTAACGACTACAAAGTACAAGAAAGTCTCATTTGAGAATAATTGAGCGATAAAGAAACGGTATGACGTCGTTTTGCTCCATGATTTCTCTTCTTCTTCTTCTCTCTCTTTCATCGGCGGTTTTCTCCGATGACGCTTCTTTCCAGAAACTTCCGGTGCCGGAAACTAGGTCAGGTCCCGAAGCTTTCGCTTTTGATTCCACCGGTAAAGGGTTCTATACCGGTGTCTCCGGTGGTAAAATCCTCAAGTACCTCCCCGAGACGGGTTATGTTGACTTTGCCCAGATCACTGAATCCTCGTAAGTCTTGTTCTTTTCTAAGATCATAACTTTTTGATGATTATGCTTCTTCTGGGGGTTTTGAAATTGGAATCTAAATGGCATTCGTTTATTAACACTCGTTTCTTTATGGCTACAATATTATGGAATTATGATTTATGACTGATCAGAGATGATATAGCCTTCTTATTTTTACAAAAAATATATCATATCCGCATTTTAATCCGATTCTCTTTTGGACTATTTGAAGTTACGAGATGATGATTTTATGGTTTCTTAAGGAAATAATCTAAAAACTCCTCTAAGCTACTTATCATGTAACTTGATTAAAATTTCACATGTGAAATCTTGTTACATGTGTTGTATATTACAAATAATGGATGATACTTACTCAATTTTGTCCACCCGTAAAAGAATTCATGTAGGGACGAGTGGACGAAAAGCAACCTTTTTTAGTTCCTTGTTTTTATCGGCTTACGTTAGCAATCTGTCATATACCGGTTTAGGTGACCAAAACGCATCTCGGCGTTCACACACACACATGCCTCCACGTGAAAAAGAGTCAAAAACTAAGATACACATGATACCTATGGATACTAACATATAATTTTGTTGTTGTACTAATCAAAAACATTTTTATACTACATGGGAACTCTTATAAGTTCATGGTTATTTGTTTCTCTTGTTCTTAAAATGTTTTTTGGTTTGAATACTTTAGGAACTCTTCATGGTGCGATGGTACTATTGGAACGGCTTTAGCCGGACGCTGTGGTCGACCAGCAGGAATAGCATTCAACGAGAAAACAGGTGATCTTTACGTCGCCGATGCTCCGTTGGGTCTTCACGTTATTTCTCCCGCCGGTGGTTTGGCTACGAAGATCACCGACAGTGTTGACGGAAAGCCTTTCAAGTTTCTTGACGGTCTTGACGTTGATCCCACTACTGGTGTCGTCTACTTCACTTCCTTCAGCTCACGCTTCTCCCCAATGTAAAGTTTCTATCTTCTTCTATACATAAATTAATTGTTTTAGTTTAAATTAAATTTTGAATCGAAACTCTAAATTTAAACTCAAATGGCAATGGATTTTTTTTTTTTTTTGGCTTTAAAAATGAAAATTATTTACCTTTACATATATGTTACTGCTTTCCACAGAAAATAAAATAATATTCCAAATTATTTATCCACAAATTGATTTTAATTGGTAAAGAAAGTACTTTCTCAAATAATATTTGCTATATATTGAATATTCTGTTTATTGGTTATGTATGCAGCCAAGTGTTGATTGCATTGGGGTTAAAGGACGCGACCGGAAAGCTCTACAAATACGACCCATCGACCAAAGTCGTGACTGTACTGATGGAAGGGCTAAGTGGTTCAGCCGGGTGTGCAGTGAGCTCAGATGGTTCGTTTGTGCTGGTTAGTCAGTTCACAAAAAGTAACATCAAGAGGTATTGGATCAAGGGACCCAAAGCTGGTTCTTCTGAAGACTTCACCAACTCAGTCTCAAACCCTGACAATATCAAAAGAATTGGCTCTACTGGAAACTTTTGGGTCGCTTCAGTGGTGAACAAGATCATCGTACCTACGAACCCATCAGCAGTCAAAGTTAACTCTAATGGTGAAGTTCTTCAAACAATTCCTCTCAAAGATAAATTTGGAGACACTCTGCTCAGCGAAGTCAACGAATTCGAGGGCAATTTATATATAGGAACTCTCACCGGACCATTTGCTGGAATTCTTAAGCTCGAAAAGGGTTCTTGTCCTGCCACTTAGATCTCTTATTTGAATGCATCCGATGTGTTACAATAATATATATATATGAGCTTTTTATTTATTTCTGAATAAAATAACCACTTAGATCTCTTAATTGAAATAGCAATTTAAAGCATGGTTATCTTGTATAGTGTTTGATTAATTTGATATTTTTTTTCAAAAGGCAAGCGTAACATTTGATCTTCAGTCACCATCAGATATCACGTTCCCATGTATTTTGATTTTTGAGTACTTCTAGATAGTGAAAAGAGGACAAAAGAGAGGGGAGATCCGAAGGTATGAAATAAGACATGTTGACAAATGTTGTTCAAAAGGTCCAACCACACACACACGAATTCCACACGCTAATTAATAAGATCTCCAACCTTACGTCGAAGACAAGTACACCTTTTTTTCGTTCATGATCATTTACAAAAGTTTTCGGTTATATCATGGGCGTCGAGTCGTACTCTTTGTCTGAAGACTTTTTGTCTATTGTACCCACTTTATTAAAGCTCACCAGTCAAACTTCAACAAATGTCGCATTAGACACTTCCAATTTTTCTCGCTTTTTTTGTCCTCTAACTAGTAAAACTAGTCCCGTTTTCTTATTGTAGCTTGAGCGTCAAAAAGTTAACAATTCTAATATTGTCTTCCCGGATCATCTTTAGTTTTTTTTACCATATCATTGTCGCATATACGAACGCTCTAATTGAAAGCGAAGGAAGGAACAAGAGAGGGGTCCCGGGTTGAGCTAGCTGTATAATGAACATTACATTATACAAAAAAAGGATTTAATCTTTAAAACCAATATATGAATATTTGAAAACTGTGAACAATCTAATTTTTTTGTAAAAATATCCTAAGCTATCTAAAATTTGAAAATACTATGCAAGAATCATCAATTTTCCAATAATATAAGATAACCATGCTTTACATTGCTATTTCTGTTAATTTTATAAATCCTCGTACATGCAATATTTACATTTCTTTCCTTTTACTCGTGTTTTTGTTTGCTTTATATTTTTTGCCTATTTTCTTCCTAACATAAAAGAATCATTCTATCAATCATAGTCTGAAGAAAAGCTGTCAAATCCCCAGAAAAAGAATTTATCCATTTATTTACGGAACAGTAGATCTTTTCTTTTTCGTGTTATTGGTAACGTCAAAAAAAAGGAAATTTCTATTTAGTATTTACCTTATTATTTTATATATATATATGTGCATATACACCCACATAGAGATCATTCGTGTACTAATTTTACCTTCATAGACTTAATTAAGATACGATCATGGCGTCGTTTGTCTTTGTGATTTCTCTTCTTCTTCTCTCTTTTTCGTCGGCTGTTTTCTCCGATGATGCTTCTTTTCAGAAACTTCCGGTGCCTGACAAGAGGTCAGGCCCTGAATCTTTCGCCTTTGACTCTACCGGCGGATTCTACACCGGAGTCTCCGGTGGTAAAATCCTCAAGTACGTTCCTGGGAAGGGTTATGTCGATTTTGCCCAGATCACAGATTCCTCGTAAGTGTCTCCTTCTTAGGATCTCCAAGATTATAACTTTTCAAGATCATGCTTCTGGTTTAAGGAATCTTTTTCTTATCAAATATCAATTGTTATCTAATTAACGATCTTGTTTCTTTATATAGTAATTATTATCTAATATTCTTAAGACGTATCTGGCTCATTATTATTTTAAATTGTTGTATATATATTGTAACAAAATATTTGTATTGCTGCATTTTTTAAGAAATATTTTTTAATCGGTTTGATTACTCTAGGAACTCGGCATGGTGCAACGGAGCATTAGGAACCGCTTTCGCCGGAAAGTGTGGTCGACCAGCGGGAATAGCCTTAAACAGCAAAACAGGTGATCTCTATGTCGCCGATGCTCCGTTGGGTCTTCACGTTATCTCTCCCGCAGGAGGTTTGGCCACAAAGCTGGCCGACAGTGTTGACGGAAAGCCTTTCAAGTTTCTTGACGGTCTTGATGTTGATCCCACCACCGGCGTCGTCTACTTCACTTCCTTCAGTTCCAAGTTTGGACCCCGGTAACGTGTTTAATTTTCTTACATATTTATTCATCTATAACACTATAACCTTATTATGAACGAGTTATTATAGATAGGCAATAGTACAATTACATATATAATGCTATAAATTCCTTCTTTTTAAAAATCTAGTATATATATAGGAAAGGACAAAATTATTAATTTACAAAACTGTTATTAGAAAAAAAACGTTCTTAATTATGTTGGTTTACTAATAATTTTTTCAAGTAATTAAGTTGTAGTATATTTTTTTCTTTCAAAATCAACTTTTAAATGCTTATTATAGAAGATGGTAATATATGCATGTTATTTAATATGTGTACTAAAATAATTGTTGGTTATGCAATGTAGGGAAGTGTTAATCGCAGTGGGATTAAAAGACGCGAGCGGAAAGCTGTTCAAATACGACCCAGCGACCAAAGCCGTGACTGAGTTAATGGAAGGTCTAAGTGGTGCTGCTGGTTGTGCAGTGAGCTCAGATGGTTCATTCGTGCTAGTTAGCGAGTTCATAAAGAGTAACATCAAGAAATATTGGATTAAAGGGCCCAAAGCTGGAACTATTGAAGACTTCTCAAGTCTTGTCTCGAACCCCGACAACATCAGGAGGGTAGGTTCTACCGGAAATTTCTGGGTCGCCTCTGTCGTGAACAAGGTTGTTATGCCTACCGACCCTAGGGCGGTCAAACTAGACGCTAATGGAAAAGTGCTCCAGACCATTTTCCTCAAGAATGAGTTTGGGAATACTTTGCTTAGTGAAGTCAACGAGTTCAACGGCCATCTTTACATCGGAACTCTTACTGGACCTTTCGCCGGAGTCATGAAACTTTAAATTGGTATCAACTATATGGTTCTTTGGTGATTACCATTTTTGATATCATTTTGAAAGGTCTGTTTACAGTTATTTTAACCATAATAATATCCCCTCAAATGTCCTGCTTGTTACGTGGGTGACACAATTGTTCGGTGATTCCTTGAATAGGCTACTACTACTTATTGTTTCATATTTTCGAAGAGATTATCTCTAGTTCTTAAGGCTTTGGTTTTCTTTGTTTTCACCCTTTGTTTTACTTCATAAAGACGAAAAACAAGAAAAATTAAGTATCTATACTAAAAAAAAATATGATCTATAATTCGATATGTACACACGTTTATACATTGACTTTTATACAACACGTTAGTAGATAGAACCGTCATTCTTATAGTATCAATATATAAACTATAAAGTAAGATACTAGAATGCGGCCGATTTATATAGGTACATCCATTTTGACCATTTTAATGTCATAAGATCTCGAAGGTGTGAAATGTGAATGGTGGTGATTAAAAAAACAAGAGTGTGCGGTGTCGTACGGTGAGACGGTTTATTTTGCACTATCATCATATGTGATTTTCGTGCACGCTTTAGAGAAAAAAAAATTCCACAATCCACACTATACATATATAGACCATAATAATATTTTATGCATGGTACAAAATGCAGAAGCAATGCAAATCAAATTGCTTTCCATTTCCGCTACCGCATTTACTAGTGAATCAAGAAAAGTAAATGTCAAAACATTTAATGAAATGTTCCTAAGATAATGTGTAGTATCTTTTCATCAATCTACTTCTAATTAATCTTAAAACTAACGTAATTTAGGCGTATTTGTTTCTTGATTTATATTCAATATTAATTACTAATTTTAGTTTGATTTGTTTCTATAAATACTTTGTCTATTGTCAACTTTAGAAAAAAAAAAAAAAAAAGATGTCTTAATATAAGGAAATTTCAAAAAAGGTAACATTCCAAAAATAAATCTATAAATATACATACATACATACAGATAAGAGATAGATAAAAAGAACACAACCAAAGAAACATGATGAGGTCGTTTGTCTCGTTGATTTCTCTTCTCCTTCTTCTCTCATTTTCTTCATCTGTTCTCTCAACCAAAAAGTCATCATTTCAAAAACTTCCGGTGCCAGGAAACAGAACAGGCCCTGAAGCTTTCGCTTTTGATTCCACCGGAAAAGGATTCTACACCGGAGTCACCGGCGGTAAAATCCTAAAATATCTTCCAAAGAAAGGTTATGTCGACTTTGCCCAGATCACAAACTCTTCGTAAGTTTCCAAGATCATTACTTTTTCATTTACTTATATATGCTTCTTATGCATTTGAATTCAATGTTATCAAGAGCTTGATACGCAAATCAGAATTCTTTCCATATACTTCATGATAATGATACGAACCTTTTATATTACTAAATCCGTAACAACATTATCTTTTCATTTTGTTTTGGTAAATAAACTTGTCTAGTTATCTTATAGTTATAAAATAAAATAAAAAATAACATTATATATCTTCTCATGTCACATAAGACAATGAAGTAAAAATAAACTCGAAATCAGATCTGACATACACAAATGGGAAAACTTTGTTGTCAAATACAAACCTCAGAGTCAATCATGTAATGATGATCTAAAGATTTCGTGCACTAGAGATTCAGAAATAACTGCAACCTACTTTTTTTGGTGGGCTACTGCCTCCATGCAACCTACTTTAAATTAATTTATTCATCAACTGAGTGCCCTTTATTTCTCTTTTCATTCGACCTAATTTTTTTTTTTTTTTTTAAATTTCAAGAATTATTATGTACTCGTATAATATTCAAAATACTAATTGTTGATTAATGTATGTATAGGATGTATAAATGTAATCATCTTTAATTTAACAAAATAGAATGTCCTAAACAAACATTGTAACAGGCTAAACACACGCTAGCATTAATATCATCCGCATTGCTGTCAAATACGTGTGGAGCTATACAAATATAAGAATCATATTTAACTATGTGTTAATTTTTTATTTTTCATTTTTTTGTTTGTCTATCAAATATTAACAAATTTGATTCGATTTACTTCAGGAAGTCTTCGTTGTGCGACGGAGCACTTGGAACCACTAACGTCGAAAAATGTGGTCGACCAGCCGGAATAGCCTTCAACACGAAAACAGGTGATCTTTACGTCGCAGATGCTGCATTGGGTCTCCACGTCATCCCTCGCCGTGGGGGTTTGGCTAAGAAGATCGCCGACAGTGTCGGCGGCAAGCCCTTTTTGTTTCTTGACGGGCTTGACGTAGATCCCACTACCGGCGTCGTCTATTTCACTTCCTTCAGCTCAACATTTGGCCCTAGGTACAGTTTTATTTTTCCCTTCTATACGTAAATATATAAATACACTTATCATATAATTTATGAACAAAGTAAATATTTCTATTTTAATATAAAAATCATCTTAAATGATTTTTTTCCCTTTCTAAGTTTTGTTTTTTAATCAAATCGAAAGTTTTTTTTTGTTGCTGTGATCACTCAATAAAAAGCTTATAGTGTATTTCTTTAGTTAGAGCCAAATTAATTTTGATGCTTTTTGTTCTAATTACGAATTACGATAAACCATTTTTTAACATTTTCATTTGAATCGGTTAATTAATCAAATGATATTACTTAATTACTAATATTGATTATGATGCATATGCAGGGATGTGTTGAAAGCAGTGGCAACAAAAGACTCGACCGGTAAGTTCTTCAAATACGATCCATCAAAAAAGGTCGTGACTGTATTGATGGAAGGTCTTAGCGGCTCAGCCGGATGTGCCGTTAGCTCAGATGGTTCATTCGTGCTGGTTGGTCAGTTCACAAAAAGTAACATCAAGAGGTATTGGATCAAAGGATCCAAAGCTGGTACTTCTGAAGACTTCACCAACTCGGTCTCGAACCCTGACAACATCAAGAGGATCGGTTCTACTGGAAACTTTTGGGTTGCTTCGGTCGTGAACTCAGCCACCGGACCGACAAACCCTTCGGCGGTTAAAGTCAGTTCTGCCGGTAAAGTGCTTCAGACCATTCCCCTAAAAGACAAGTTTGGGGATACTTTGGTTAGTGAAGTTAACGAATACAAAGGACAGCTTTACATCGGAGCTCTTTTTGGTCCTTTCGCCGGAATTCTTAAGCTTTAAAGTGAACATGTTATTAGTATGGGTTAGAATTAAAGTGATTGAATCGAAATAAATATGGTTACAAAGTCTTGACGGATCAATGTACGCTCATGTTGATTCTGTTCAAATAAATATGATTTTTTTTAAAGATGGTTACAAATTTCAAGAATTAATTTGTATAACCTAATCTCTGCTCTTATGCAATCTTCAACATTCTCCTCAGCTAAGGAAATGGCAGAAATTGAGAGAAAGGCTACGAAGAAGATAATATTCTTCATTGAGCTCTTCATTATTGTTTCTAATAGGGAAGTACACACATATATATATATATATATATCTTCGAGATTAGCTGAAACGTACGTTTAAGACTTGAAACTTGTTTGATATCATTTTCGTTTTATTTATGAATGTTTGACTTTAAAGATGTTTCATCGGTTTCTTTAGTTTCATTCAAATGAGATTCAGTACTAGTGTCGGAATCATCTGAGAGAGCTGAGGTAATCTTTAAGCATATCAATGATGGGAGTTGCTAAAGAATCTCGGCCAAGTTGCTGAAACATGATTCCGTCCATACGAGCTTGAACTCCCTCGGTGATTGTTAATTCGTCGAGCAGTCCTTTTAATGTTCTGTCAACTCCAATCACCGAGCTTCCTATACCGCTTAAGATATCTGGTAGTGATGTAGAAGGTCTTGAAAGCTCAACAAGAGTTACCTGTATTTACCACAAGCAAAAGCCAAAAATCATATATCATCTACTTAATGCCTTCTCAAGTTTTAAAGATTTGTTACAAAGATGAGTTCACTGAAGTAAAAGAGAGTTGAGAGGCCAACCTTCTTATTAAGAGGAATATTAGCTTTCTGCTTAGCAATGGCTATAGCTCGGGACAGCCCACCGACAGCATCTATTAGACCACGAGAATGAGCATCCTTACCGGTCCACACTCTGCCCTGTGCAACTTCTTCCATCTTGTCGACCTAGGAACATGGTAAGAATAAATATTTAGTCTTGAAAAAGCATAGGAATACAAGAAAGAAAACAAGATTGGAACAAATACAGGCATCGATCTTGATAAGGCTGCTTTATCTCGGAAAAGCTGGTATGCATGCTGTGCAGACTTCTCAAACAGTTCTGCTTCCTCTGGCCTGTTAGCATACATTTGTTATTATAGTGAATGAAAGGAACCTATAGGTTCTTACAAGAGTAGTTTCGAGAATCGAAATTGACAAAAAGAGAAAAACCAAATTGGCATCAATTGGGTGACAAAGAAGTCTTAGACGGTTAGAGCCTAACTAAGTAAAATCGTTGTAATAAACAGAGTGAGGTCACTCACTTTAAAGGTCTTTCCTCAGCCCCCAGAAGCTCAGCATATTTTCCTCTAGATATAGTTTCCTTGTTGAAGCCAATCTTTTCATATAGTTTGGCCAAGGTAAATCTTGCTGCAACAAGAAGAACAAACAGAAGCAATCAAGCATGGCGACTGGGTGAAAGAGATAGTTGTACAAAGATTCAGAGCACAAAACTTTCTCTTTGGTAAGTAGAAAAAGAAAGATCACCAGTGACAACTCCAATTGAGCCAGTTAATGTCAAATTTTCAGCAACAATGGCGTTTGCAGCCATTGCCATGTAGTAGCCTCCACTTGCTGCCACATCTGACATTGACGCAATGACGGGTTTTGTTTCAGCCAGTAGTTTGATCTCCCTCCACATTCTGTATACCATTATGAATAATGAAGATTATAATAAAGCCTAGAAGGATTTCCAAAGCTATTAAATTCAAATCCACACATGACCTCTAGGCTAGATAGATATCGTATTTGCAAGTTACTAGATGCTCAATATAGCATTCTTAACCCATTCTCTTGATTTAAAAGATAGCGCTTCAACTTCTAACCTCCATTGACGAAAAATATATAAAAGTAATGGGTCTGAGTGTATCATGTTAGAAGGTGAACCAAACAATTCAAGAAATGTTAAATCATACGAGTATATTGTAGGTAAAATCATACAGCACTGACAATCAATATAACTACTTACAAATCAGAAGCGAGAGCATCACCTCCTGGACTGTCAATTCGGATGATGGCAGCCTTATATTTTTTGGACTCTTCAAAAGAAAGAGGAAATAAAGTTCTGAGCTGCTATTGACGAACACAACAGCACACTAGTAGATGAAAACGTAATAAACAGACCTACCTCTAACACTGCGGATCTTCTCAATTAGTTGTTCTGCTATGATAGCTGAACCAGGAGTGCTTAATGGACCCTTAACCCGAGAAATGCTTCCCCCTGCTCTAATAATAGCTATTTGGTCTCGGCCGCCAGTTAGACCAAGAGTCCACTTCTTAACACCTGAGTATTTCCTGCATAAAGTATTTCAATCGAGAATATCTTCATGTTACTGTAAAATTGATAAAACCGCATGAAGCAATAAGCGAAGTAAAACAATATCCAAAAATCTTTCCTGGAAAGTTTACATACAAGTTTATAAAAAACAGAAAACTTAAAAGTTTATGAAGTACGCATAGCATCATTTACTATAAAATTGCCAAAATTTAATTCCTCCCACAATGAGAAACAAAGAAGAAGACATATCTATCCTACACTTTGTTGAATTACGATTTCGAGTCTGTACGGCTACAGACTCTAAATCACACTAATTCTAAATCAAGATTACCCACCAATGCAGGAACCAACTAGGAACCATTATGTATACAATACCTAATAGTATAAGGCTTGCGCCAAGAGTACTGCAAAGATAATAGCTCTAGATTCAGTAAGCCTCAATTTGACAATTCCATATAGTAAGAATCATTTACTTGTAATCAACAGTAGGAAGCTTTTTGTCTTTCTCGACTCCAAGCCTCTCTTTCAGCATCGTTATAACCTGCAGGTACATTCAAAGTAATTTATATAGATCAGCAGGAGTTCTGGGCCGGAATCTAATTCCCTTTGTATAGATTTATAGGGGAATCTTTATAAGTATGATAACTAATCCATCCCAATATTTTGAGAGTATACCAAAAGATCCACAAGGAAAAAAGTTCATGATAAAGGACTGAATAACAAGAATCATCACTCCTGGCTTCTGGGATTACATAGAAGGTACTGAATCTAATCTACATAAGAGAATAGAAATGGTATTACCTCATCATCATAGCGAATATCCTTTATCAGCCCCGCTTCCTTGAGCTTTTCGATTTCGTAAACTCCTTGATTGATGAAATTTTCAACATCTTCTCGCTTTTTCCCTGCATAGTTCTAAGCAGAAGCCATTCAGGAGAACTAAAATGTTATAACCATAACAACATTGTGAACAAATCTAGCACCTGTTGCGTCAGAAACACCATCCAGCCAATTTGAATATATGTTATCAAGAAGCACACTCAGCATCTCATAATTTTCCTCAGATATACTTTTGCGAGAAAGCTGATCTCCAGCACTTTTGTATTTTCCAATCCTTTGTACTTGAGGTTCAATCCCCACTTTTTCGAAGACACCTACATTTTTGAAAAATAACTAGTTCACGATAAATGTGCCAATTACTGCTTTGTAAAATTGTAATTATTGAAATCCGATTAAGGACCTTTGATAACGAGAACAGGGAAGTGAGATATGATCACATTAAATTACAAAAGAGGCCGAGTAGCGGTTCAACAACAGCTTTCTCAACAAATGAAGGATGGTCCGCACACAGTATGAGTGCATAAGATTTCATTGAACGATATTTAATGACCACTTTTGAAGTGAGAAATTGAGCCAAAGAAGACAATCCCTTACCGCCAAGAAAAGATGCTTGAACAGTCAAACCATACAGAAAGGAATAGGCACTAGGTGGGGCAAAGAGCTCGTTGCATGCACATCCAAGATAGTACTCCTTTAGCCCACAAATGCTGATATATCCAACAATGAATTTACCTAACAAGATGTGTATGATTAGGTCACAGGAAGCATGTATGAACACAATTGGAAAATTATAAACTCTGATATTCAATAGATAATGTAGATTCAGGAGTAACCTGATTTCTTAAAATTCAAGATATGCCTTCTAATTTCTTCAACCTTTCCCCACCCACAACTCAAAGGATCAATGTGAAGGTAGACTCCAGCAATACGAGGATCATATGCCGCTTTCACAAAATTTTCTGAGAGTTGAGGCAGAGAAAGCCCAGAATTGAAACGGCTCTTTAGCTGATCAGAGATCTGAAAAATGGAGAAACAAAAATCCAATTTCAACCTAACTGTAGATCATACAGAGAGGATATAACAAGAACCCCAATAAGGATTCTACTCGCAAAGGAGATCATAACAACAGAAAATTTGAATGTAGCCTTCCGAGTCAACTAAGTTCACTATAAATGCTACCGGAACCACAAATTTACAGTCCTACTACTAAAATCAGCGTCTAAGAACGAAACCTGGCCGCGCAATGTCATGGTCAAGACGCTTCCCTTACGAACACGCTGCCATGGATAAGCAAATAACATCCGAAACTTCACAACAAAAATCTCCCACGCGTTCCTATTCTCATACTCCATTTCTCCGGTCGGATAGTCCTCATCTTTTTTCCCAGAAACTCCATCCAGCAGCTGTTCCTGTTTCTCTTTCTCCATCTCCGCCGAGGAAGCAGGTGAATCGTCGAAGGCTCGAGCCGAGAATCTCCGATTGTACGGAGAATGAAGACGAGGTCCGATATGGGAAAATTGGGGATTCACGAGGAGAGGTCTTCTGTATAAAGCCGCTGCGGAGACCAGTGATCTACTACTACTGCTGCTAAACCTAGGTATTACATGAGGCGCGTGAAGAAGAAGTAGCTTCGCCATTGTTTCTCTCTCTCACCTGCGGAATTTTCCAGTGCGAAGAAAAAGAAAAAAGGTGAAGAAGAAAGAGATTGAGTTTCTTCCACGTCGTCACTGCTTCACCGTGAGTGACGTGTGACGGTCAAAGTCATTACGTGGACTAACGGCTCGCAATGGTTCACTAATCCAATTTCGGTTTCGTTCGGTTCATCGTAAATAAGAGCAATATGAACCAAAGTATAAACCAAATTTGGTTTAATTTATATCGTATATGTCTCGGTTCGGTACAAAGATGGATAAACCAGGTGACTCAATCAATAACCGAAGAAAATTCAATTTTCAAATGAATCTGGTATGAGTGGTTTACTGTTTGATTTCTCTAGTGATTTCTGGTAAAGCTTCCGTCTTCCTCCTTCCATCATCTTCTTACTCTCATTGACTGCTACGAAAATATCTCTCCAACTATATTCTTACTATCGCTTCTGGGTTTCCCGAAAATATGGAATAATCTCCGGCGACGTTTTTCCCCAATTTGACTCTTCTTCCGTTAGGTGAAGTTTGTTTAAAGATTCTCGCTTTTTCGTCTCTAATTTGTTTACGATCAGATTCGAAATGTTATCTGTTGAGTATTTGTTTGATTTTTCGTATTGATCGTGTAGCCAAGTGTTTTAGAAGTCGTGTTGCAGTAATATTAAAGCTCAAATCTTACATTTGGAGTGTGTGCATGTCAATTATTTCCACAGCTTCTGATGAATATTGATCGATCTTGTTAAATTGAATGAAATTTCTGCTCATGCTTTGATTTGATTAGACTTATATCGTGGATTGATAGGTAACTGTTCGTATTGATCTAAAAAAAACATTTTTTGCTCACTCGTATGAAATTAAAAATCTCAAATTCTTGTCTTTGTCTGAAATTTGTAGCTTCCAGATATTCTTCTTCATTTGCAACTTTGAGGCAATGGCGCTCGATAGTTCTGTTGCTCTGTCACCTCGCCGGCGGCATGGCTTGTTGCGAGATCAGGTTCAGCTTATAAAAAGAAAGGACTCTGGAAGATATGAGATAGTTCCAATAGAGGATCCATTGTCTTTTGAAAAAGGTTTCTACGCTGTTATTCGTGCTTGTCAATTATTGGCTCAGAAGAACGATGGGCTCATTTTGGTTGGGTTAGCTGGTCCTTCTGGAGCTGGCAAAACCATTTTCACTGAGAAGATTCTCAATTTTATGCCTAGTATTGCTATCATTAACATGGACAACTATAATGATGGTACTCGTGTTATCGATGGAAACTTTGATGGTATGCACCTCTATGTTTCACCCTTCTGGATTCTGGTTATGGATTTATTCAATCATTCCTTTCTTATGTATATATAATCTGAATATAAAGAACATTTGCGATTCTGTTATATTTTGTTACAGATCCAAGGTTGACTGACTATGATACACTTCTTGACAATATACATGGTCTAAGGGATGGAAAACCTGTTCAGGTTCCAATATATGACTTCAAGTCGAGTTCTCGAATAGGTTACAGGTATATATATTCTTCGTTGGTGCATTTACTACTATTTCAAACTTGTGGACAGACGGCGTTATACTTGAATTCCTGGGAACCACTTGTTAGTTGATAAGAGCTACACAGCTGCAATGACTTATCAGTTTCTTCGTGCTTTGTATAGAACGCTTGAGGTGCCTAGCTCTCGCATTGTTATTCTAGAAGGCATATATGCTTTGAGTGAGAAGCTACGGCCTTTGCTAGATCTTCGTGTCTCTGTCACTGGTGGAGTGCATTTTGATCTTGTTAAGCGTGTTTTGCGGGACATTCAACGTGCTGGCCAGGAACCTGAAGAAATAATCCATCAGATATCTGAGACGGTTTTCATGCTAGTCTTTGCTATCTTTTATTTTTTAGCCCAGATTAATCACCCTTGCTGTCATGCCTGCTGTTTGGAGTTGCTTCAAATATGGAAAAAACATGAAACGATGTCTCCTACTCCTACTGGATGTTTTGAGTTTTTTTTTACAGTAAAATTTTGCTTATGTTTTTTTCTCCAACCAGGTTTATCCTATGTACAAGGCGTTTATTGAACCTGATCTGAAGACAGCTCAGATTAAGATCCTTAATAAGTTCAACCCATTCAGTGGCTTTCAGAACCCAACATATATTTTAAAGGTTACAGAATTTATATTGTTCATAAGTGTAGTATCGTAGCATATTATATAATCTGCAACTAGCTATAGCAGCAATACTTTCCCGGTTGGAGTGATTTTTGTTATCTTACTGTAGTCATCAAAGGCTGTAACACCCGAACAAATGAAGGCAGCTCTATCTGAAGATTTCAAGGAACGTACAGAGGAAACTTATGACATCTATCTGTTACCACCAGGCGAGGATCCTGAAGCATGCCAATCATACCTCAGAATGAGGAACCGAGATGGAAAATACAATCTCATGTTTGAGGTTTGGCCAATACCTGTCCAGACTAGTTTTTCTTCTGTAAACACCATATCATATCAAAGCTGAACGAATGGTTTATTAATTTGATGAATGATTACCGTTCTATGTGTTCTTAGGAGTGGGTTACAGATCGTCCATTTATTATATCACCCAGAATAACTTTTGAAGTTAGTGTTCGTCTTCTTGGAGGATTAATGGCACTGGGTTATACCATTGCAACAATCCTGAAAAGAAAGAGTCATATCTTTGATGATGACAAGGTAATTGTGAAAACTGATTGGTTGGAACAACTGAATCGGACATATGTACAGGTAAGATCTGCTTCTCTTATGTCTCTCAAAACGTATATACTGTCTTTAGAGTGGTATTTTGACATTAATGATCAAGTTTGTCCAACTCTATTTTGAAGGTACAAGGTAAAGACCGTACCTTTGTCAAAAATGTGGCAGACCAACTTGGACTGGAAGGTTCATATGTTCCACATACATATATTGAACAGATACAGCTGGAGAGGCTTGTGAATGATGTTTTGGTATGAGTTGTTTTTAACTTTTTAATACACACAGATCCGGTTGATTTTGTCATGATGGTAATTTGATATGTTCCCTGGTCATGTTACAGGCTTTGCCAGATGACTTAAAAACAAAACTTAGCTTAGATGATGATACAGTTTCTAGCCCTAAAGAAGCCCTCTCAAGAGCTTCTGTTGATAGTAGAATGAAATATCTTCACGGGTATCCTCTCGTTCCTTCTCCATGATTGGCAAAATCTGAGATAGAGTTTAAGAATAGAGACAACATATGTTAAGCCACGGAATCACCTGACTTGTGTAATGATTGCACGTTTTAACAGCGGCGTATCAAAGTCTTACACAAACCCAAGACACAAAGTCTTGCCTAACTTGACAAGACTTGCTGTTAACAATAGAATGTTAGATGCCAGAGCCCCTGCTTCACCGGCCACTCTTCCAAATCAGGTAATGTGGACTCTATGTTTCCCCTGAGATCTTTCAAATCTATAGTTCTGTTGTTGCAAAGTGATACTTTGGCTTACAATTAAATCAAATGTATGGTGTTGTTCTATAGGGTTTTATCACTCAACTTTCAGACCAAATATCAACACTGAACGAGAGGATGGATGAATTCACATCCCGCATTGAAGAGTTGAATTCCAAGATCCCGAACAGGATAGCTCCTTCAGGTAGTCAACATAACTTGGCTTTACCAATCGAAAACGGTAATGGGTCTGTCTTATCATTCTCCGCATCCGCATCTCAGCTCGTAAGGGAATCTCCTCTGATGGAAGAGGTATGTTTACCAACTCTCCAAAATCAAAATCACATATGCTCAGTTCTATTATTGATTGCTTCACTCCAATAGACAACAACAGAGCATCAGATGCATCAAAGAGAGCTTTAGACTCGATAGAAGTATGAATATAAGATAGAGATCTAGGCTCACGATTTGAAATATAAATCATTTCTCTTCGTGACTTTATAATATTTTTATCATCTGGACAGGTCGTACTGGTTGCTCGTGGACAGCGTCAGATAATGCATCAAATGGACACACTGAGTAATCTTCTTCGGGAGTATGTTGGAGAAAAGACTCGCATAGAGAGACTCGACAGCAGCAGAACAAACAGTACAACACAAAACCTCGAATCCTCTACTGTACCGATTCTTCTTGGTTTGGCCATTGGCTGTGTGGGCATCTTTGCCTACAGTCGTCTGAAATAGTTGCTCTAACTGTGGAAACCCAGGCTTCGTGAAATAGTGGCAATGATGTAAATAACATGGTTTGGGATACACACTGGACAAATTCAGTCTTGACAATGTAACATGTGCCAAGAATAAAAGACTGATTCGTTTCTTACCCTTTCAATCCGGTTCTTCTTCGTAACCAAATAAATTTAAACCGCAACACATTTAACAGGATTGACTATTTTTGGCTACTGATCAAAAAATGGAGATGATGTTAATTTATAATTCTTTTCAACATAATTCCATGATACAAGTCATACAAACTTTATTCTATTTCACATGTTTGTAAACTATGAGGAGATCCCTAGAGTCGAGCAGCCAACTGGTTCGAAGTGTCTATCGTTGATCCAGAAGCTAAAACTTCAGTACGGTTATTAGAACATAAGTAGTTCAGTGACTGTAGCCAAGAGACCAAAGAAGGCTTGCGAATCACATCGTCTGACTCAGCCACTTGACCATACAATTCACCAAGCACAACGTTCTGTCTTTCTTTTGGTAACTTTATAACTAGCTGTGCCAATGACTTCATAAGATATGGCAACACCTAAACCAAAACAAAAATGTATACAAAGACGGAGAGAACATTAACGTATGAGCACAGTAACCATTTTCTAGTAGCTCAAGTAGATGGAGATGACCAAAAAAGAAACTTACTTGTATATCAACCAAAGAGACAAGTCGCAAAAGCAACTCAAGAATCTGATTACCAGGATCAGACTTTCTGCCTTGCAATGATTCGGTGCTAAATGTAGAAGCCTTCTCAACAAGGCTATGAACAGAATAAAATATAGCAGGACTTCCCGCAGGTAGATGCTGGACCAAGGTTGCAACGCCGGAAGCTAAACCTTCAAAAGGTGTGATCTCAGGGTAAACCTGCAGTTATTTCAACCAACCATATACATTAGAGATAAGAAATAAACAGAAAAAGAGCTACGTAACATTCATATTCTTTTTTTGCTTAGTTACCTCCAAAGATCGTTGCATGTAATAGAAAACAAGTTGTTCTTTGAATTGAGTTCGTTCGTCCTCCTCTGATTCTTTTGCTGAAGAGAGAAATGCTGCCAACAACGTATGAGATGCTTGCGCCACTTTTCTGTTAGGATGTCCAATATATCTAGTCACAGAATTGTTAAGGAATAGGAAAGATAGTTTAGTACTCGTAGTTAAGTAAAACAGAGTAAAAGACTTCTCGATCTTTTCTCAAGGATACAAAAACATGGTTGATGCAACCACTCCCCTGAAGGCAGAAGCAGATAACCGTCCGATGCAAGTTGGGATTACTCGAAGATAAAACAATATTCGAGATGTCTGCACATCATCTCTTGACCATTCATATTTTATCCTTTGCGTAAACAAGTCTGCAGAACAAGAAAAAAAAAAAAAAAAAAAAGAGAGATTCCAAAGCTTATTAATGTAATAGCCAACAGAAAATTGTGATATGGAAATTGCAGAAACAAGTGATTTCTCAAACCTTTCGGATTCGTCAAGCTATCATAGGCAGGAATGGACTCTACAAATGAAACACAAGGAGCATCATTCTCCTGGACACATGAAATCACCTCTCTAATTGTCTCCATGTATTCAGGTAAACGAATATGCCTGAAATACTCTACACAGGAGAACGAAACTAATATCTTAACTGATGTCACCATTTTTCTTTCTTTAGACACTATTGGTTTTAGCCATTGTTTCGTAACAGCTAGCGCAAAGACGACAACCATAAGGAAAGATGATTCTGCAATTTTCTCGATGTCTCCAAGCAATGTATCTTCTATACCACAAAGCAACATAGCAATTTGACGGTGCTGTAAGTAGAGATTTTGACAGAAATCCCAAATCATATTCTCCACAATATACTTGTTCTCTTCACTTGCTGATGAATATTGATTGCAGAAAGCCCCAGATATGGCCCCTGATTCCTTGAAAAGAACATCAGAAAGATGCTCCCTGACCCAAATGAGTCTTGGTCCAATAGGCTCTTTGCCAAAAGCATTGCAAAATGATTCATATATCTGGCCTAAAGGAAATACCTGAGTTAACAATGCAGAAGTGAGACACAAAAGCAGAGGAGCAGAGGAAGAAACAGACCCACATCGAGCCAATGCAATAGCAAAGCACTTCAACAGGGGACCTTCTCTCTGTGTGGTTGGAAGTGTAACAACATTACCATTAGAAACTAAAATTTGAGCTACAAATTCTATTCGCTTTTCAGCTGAATTTCTTAGTTTAGAAATCTCCAAACTCTGTGCACCACTACTGAATCCTGCCGTGGAAGCTCTCACTACCCCAGCTGCTGCCATGAAGACAGCGAAAACAGCATACTTTTCCTTAGAAGTCTCTAGTACCTCGTTCGCAAAAAGAGACATCTTGTTGATAGAATTAGACCGCATATAACCTGACACAACCCACTCAATCAAATGAAGAATCATCAGACCGTAAGTGACAGTGCCACGAGGACCCTCGTCTTTTAACCAAATGCCAAACAATAAATCCAATAGTCTGACGTAATGAACATCCAACGAAGAAGATAAAGCATACCCAATTCCTGCAAGCACTACAGGAACAAGTTCTTCTTGAGATCCCACTAAAGAGTACTCTTCTTCCAAAAGCCTGCATAACAATTCCAAGCATAAGACTTTCACGTCTCCTGACAGAGAAGGAACACACGCAAACGCACCAGAAACCAGAACACTCTGCGCTACTAAGGCTGGTTGGAGATTACGCCTGTCATCAACAACGCCACGAATGGCCTGAACCGCTACACCAACAAGTGCTTGAGACGGTCGAAATGCTTTCCTAATCCACACATAGAGTAGTCTGAGAACAAGTGTGTAAGACTCAGACGGAAGAGATACATCTTGAAAAGCTAGTATAGAAATAAGTAGCTTTGCTTGGGGATCTGCAACATGGATAGTGGACTCAGAGCTAACCAAAGCTCTCAAAGCTTGAAGGTAACGTGAATCAAAGTTTTGGTTTTGAAGAGATTCACGAATCTCAGACCATGCTTGAATAATCGACCTAGCAGATGGAGCAGAATTTTGCTTCACTAGATCACCAGAGACACTACTTCCACTCACAGTCCTTAACCATTCTTCAAGGAAAAAACTATTGTTAGCTTTTCTCGCCATCTTTAATACAACTAATTCAGTAAATCCTCATCAAGGTATAAAACCCTAATCACGACAGATTATGGATTGATCCAAAACTGAAAAACCCAGAAAAATCGTCGCTGAAAGATAAACAGAGAAAGAACGAAATTTCAGCATAAATTCGTCAAACTGACTCTTCAAAATACGCAAAACCAGATAATTAAGCGACGGAATTGAACAAAAGAGCAAAATTGAAGAGGCTTTGGCTACGCAGCGAGTTCACCCCGAGGTATTTCCTCTCTCACTCTCTCGTAGATAACGAGAAACCGCCGGAAAACCAGATAATCTGCCTAGTTTGCGGTGACGGAGTTGTGACGTTTGTTTTGTGGTTAAGGATAAACCAAATAAACCAGAAAACCGGAGATAAAACCGCACGGTTAGTAAACCAGCTACAGAATTGTTAAATGTCTTTTTCAACTTCAATGAGGTCAACATAATACGTAAACAAACTGTAATTGCAGGTTTCGAAATCACATGAGCTCATTTCCTCGTTGTCTACTTCCCACAAAATTCAGAAAAAGTTTTGCACAAAACCTGGAAAAGGAAACTAATTAAGTCAACGATTCACGTGACTGGTAACATCGAAGCTAATTTAATTTCTCTTTCCCTTAACAAACACTTCTTAATCGAAAACTAGTATAGATTACTGTGGTGCTAACTTCTTTTTTGGCATTTAAACAAATGTGTACATGATCTTTTCTTTTATTTCTGCTTACATGATGCTTTATTATTACAACGATTAGTATCAAATGAAGAAAGAATAAAAAGATGAGTAAATTACATCATTACACCAGAAGTGAAAAAAAATAAATCACATGACAAAGAAGAATAAATAATTCAAGACATATACATACCAAGAAAGAATATTAGCTAATATCTTATGAATTAATCTTCTAGTATTAGTAAAATATACGTGTTTTACTATATCTTTGAAAAAATAAAGAAAACTTAAAGCAAAAATTAAGAAGACAAATCAGTGGTGCAAGGGGTTTGGACCAGATGGGACGAGTCGTTTTTCAACGCCATATCTCGGGTCAATCTCGGATCCTCCCGCCGGCAAAGCTTTCCGATGATTACTCCGGCGAAGATCTTTCAAGAACGGTGTGAAGTCAAACGTTTTCACCGCCAAAGCTCTTCTTCCCGGCCGGTAGTAAAGGGCCGGCAAGGTAATAACCGGAGAAGGAAAAGGGTTTATGGGTTTGGAGCTGAAATTGCCAAACAACCCTATGGAGACGAAGATGAGAAGAGAGATCCATAGAAGAAACCCTAAGACATGTGAGACTCTAGTCGTCGCCATGGAGATTAAAGATCATAGGACCATCGAAGACATAAATGAAATATAGTGTTAATATATATACGTATACGTATGTGTGTACAGAGGGAAAGAGAAAGAGAGAGATGTGAATTGGAGACAGCGTTTTCCAACGAAGAAACTTCCTTTGCGTTCAAGGAAGAGGAGGCCTCATTAAATTTGAAGTTCGTATTAAAGTCAAACCTCTCATCATATATTATTTATTCATTATGAATTTCAAATTGTTTTTGTACAACAGCTTAATTTACAAGCAGCATAGGAAACACAGGGGAACAAAAATTAAATGATCGCTTCATGTTTTTATCTAATTTGTTAGCATATTGAATGATTGATTTTCTTTTAATTTGGATATGTTGATTGTCTTGTTGCATCATCAATGTATGTTTTATTTAACACCGGAAGATCTTATGATGGGTTCATTACTTCATAATAATCTCCGAGTTCTACAAGACTACAACTTTCACGTGACTTTTACAGCGACAAAAAATGCATCTAGCGAAAATTAATCCACAACCTATGCATTTTTGTCACTCTTCACACGCGTATGTGCATAAATATATAGTATATACTCGACAATCGATGCGTATGTGTACACAATTACCAAAACAATTATTTGAATATTCAGACATGGGTTGACATCACCAAGTAATATTCACAGTATCTGAAAACTATGTTTTGACATCCCTAAATAGTTTGACTAACCAGTTTAATATGAGAGCATTTGTAAGAGGCAAGAGCCATGGTTTTGTTGGCTCGTTTAATATGCTCATTTAACCCCCCCAAAAAATACTATTAGATTTAAACGTAAAAGAATTAACGAACACAAGAACTGCTAAAACAAAAAAAAATCAATGGCCGACATTTCATAGTTCATACATCACTAATACTAAAAGATGCATCATTTCACTAGGGTCTCATGAAATAGGAGTTGACATTTTTTTTTGTAACGACAGAAGTTGACATGTTAAGCATCAATTTTTTTAAGAGTGGATTATACTAGTTTTTTTTTTTTTTTTTAATGTATGGTATGATACAACAACAAAAACTATAAAATAGAAAAAGTCAGTGAAACCTCAAATTGAAGGAAAAACTTTTGCACAAAAAGAGAGAGAGAGAGAAAGAATGTAAATCCAAATAAATGGGCCTAATTGAGAATGCTTTAACTTTTTTTTTTTGGCTAAAAGAGAATGCTTTAACTAAGCCCATAAAATGAACATCAAACTCAAAGGGTAAGATTAATACATTTAGAAAACAATAGCCGAATATTTAATAAGTTTAAGACATAGAGGAGTTTTATGTAATTTAGGAACCGATCCATCGTTGGCTGTATAAAAAGGTTACATCTCCGGCTAACATATCGGCAAAAAAGGAACATGGCCAAGGCTCGAAAGCCGAAGAACGAGGAAGCTCCTGGCGCGAAGACTTCAGAGAACACTGGAGCTAAAGTTCTTCACCAGAAACTCTTTCTCTCTATTGACTTCAAAAAACGCCAAATCTACGGGTCCGTTTTCCTCTCTTTCTTTCGATTTTTCATTCGCGAAACAAGTCCGTGAATGTGATTTTTGGTTGATATATATAATTCGGGATGAAGAAACCGGCAGAATTTGAATCTTGCACCGACAGTATTCTTTGGATTTTTCAATTTATGGTGAATCCTCTGCTTTTGATTATTTGGGGTTTTACTTATATACCTTGGTTTTATCATTCTTGGCTGCATTTTCATGGGATATTTTTGTTGGCTTTCTATAGTTACACAGAGTTAGAAGTGAGTGTGCCAGATATTGGTATTGTGGGACTACACGCAGAGAACTTGGGAATTGAGAGTGTTTTGGTAGATGGGGAACCTACTGTATTTGAGTACTATCCGCACCATCAGAACTCTGAAACTGAAAGTAACTGGAACTCGGTCTCTGACCCAGCTTCAGCAGCTGATGCTGCGGCCATGGAATATGTCGGGGTTCTTAAGAGAGAAGACACTGCAAATTTACTGATCAACTGTTGCAAGCCTTCTAAGGATTTATCTGAACAGCTGGACAGTGTGACTTTAGAAAACGGTTCCCAATCTTCAGGGGAGGCAAAACAGGTAATTGTTCTGATTCTCATATACACTGCCATGGGTTACAAGTGACCGCTGTCCTTTGTTTAACGATTTATGTTTGCTCATATGATGCAGAATGTTAAATTGATTCGGATTAACTACTGGGTAGAGAAAATAGAGTCAGGAATTCATTTTGATGGGAACATTGTACATACTGATAACCAGATGAGACGTGCTCGTTGTTGGTTTCCTTGTATTGATGATGAGTACCATCGTTGCAGGTATTCAGTTTTGTTAAGAAGTAACACTGTATTCATCTCCTGTCTTTTGAGATCAAAGTGGGTATCACAACCTGTTTAACTTTTTTTTTTAATAACTTTGTGGTGGGTGCAGTTTCGATTTGGAATTCACTGTTCCGCACAACTTTGTGGCTGTTAGTGTTGGGAAATTACTCTACCAGGTAAGTTGTGTAAATCTGTCATACATGAATGGATTAGAGGAAGTGCTATTTTCTTCGATCCTGTATCTTACGTACAAGACATATTCCATTATAGATCTGGATTGAATGGAAAAACTTAGAAAAAGCTGTCATTCCCGTGACTTGTGGACGTAGGCATAAAATCTGCGTCCAAATTTGGTTTCAGCTTATATATGAAAGAAGCCATATCCAGTGCTGTTTAATCTGAAAGTGTACTATCTCTATTTGCAAGGAAACTTGTTCATTGTTCTGTCCTTATATTATCAGAAGATTTTGCTGTTCAGTATAGTTATCTAATGAATCTGGATCAAACAGAAGAACTTTTTCTCTGTTATTGTAGGCATATAAGCTAAAACTTTGTTGAATAGGTTTACAGTTTCCATCATTCAATTTTATTAGTACTCTTACAAGGTGGAGGGGGCGTAATCTTTAAACTTTCACACTTTTCAGGTTATGTGCAAAGAAGATACTACTCAAAAAACGTATGTTTATGAACTAGCTATTCCTATTGCACCGCGGTGGGTGTCTTTAGTTGCAGGACCATTGGAAATCCTTCCAGATCAGACCAACTTTCTCATATCTAACTTGTGTTTGCCGCATGATCTCTCGAGGCTTCGTAATACAATGGAATTTTTCCATGAAGCTTATAGGTCCGTAAATTTGTATTCTGGCAACTTATTGTAGTCAAACTGAATTAAAGTATAAGTCTTGTCTACTGGAATTCAACTTCTACAGCTACTATGAGGATTATTTAAGTGCGAACTTTCCATTTGGATTCTACAAGCAAGTATTTTTACCTCCTGAAATGGTTGTTACTTCGTCGACTTCGGGAGCTTCCTTGAGTATCTTTAGCTCCCACATACTATATGATGAGAGGGTTATTGATCAGGTATTGTTTCCTGGTAAATTGACCTGTGGGTAGATAATACCTTCATCAGACACATGCACGTAAATGGTTTGTATATGCTAATATTAGGATGGAAGGCACACCAGACCTAATTTGTATGATGCATTTTTGAAAAAAGTACAACCAAGCACGTGTCTGAGCATGTTAAATATATTTCTGCATTACCACTTATGAATATTGCAAGCTGCGTTCATCTATTTCTTGCATTTCACCCCTTCATTGGCATATGGATTTTGGTGTAGAAGTTTTCACTATGTTTATAGGAAGTTTTCTTTCTTTGGTGGTGTTTCGTCATCTTTTTAGTTCCTTTATGCAAAAATCTGATAGAGCTTCAATTATCTTTGCAGACAATAGATACACGCATTAAACTTGCTTCTGCGTTAGCAAAACAGTGGTTTGGAGTTTATATTACTCCTGAATCACCAAATGATGGTGGGCTTGTGACATTTTTCTACACTTTGATTTGCGTACGATTTGTTATATCAGCTTCATGTGAAAACATGTAATTTTGTGATTCATGATTGTCCATGTTGTTATAACAGATTGGCTCCTTGATGGTCTTGCTGGTTTCTTAACGGATATGTTTATCAAGCAGTTTTTGGGAAATAATGAAGCACGATATCGGAGATACAAGGTTTATACCTACTACTCGAGTTATTCTTCCCTGACGCCTCTGTAACCATTTCTGAACTAAGCCATGAACCTCATATCTGGATTCTCTTTTTTTTTTTTGATCCAATTGCAGGCAAATTGTGCTGTCTGTAAAGCTGATGATAGTGGTGCAATGTGCTTGAGCTCATCTCCTTCTTGCAGGGACCTATTTGGAACTCATTCTATTGGAATGCATGGGAAGATACGATCATGGAAATCAGTAAGCCATATTTTTTCTTTTCATATTTATCATTCATGCTCTCACATTTTTGTAGGAGTGGATGAGTTCTTTGGGATAATTTACATGATTTTGCATCTGTTGTTTGTTACGAGTAATAATTATTCTCTCATTTTTGAAGGGAGCAGTCCTTCAGATGTTGGAGAAGCAAATGGGCTCAGACTCGTTTCGTAAAGTATGGTCATGGTGCTATCGTTTTTTCAGGAAATCACTTTGTTTGTTTTCTTACGCATATGATTAATAGACCTTCTACATGATGATTTACAGATATTGCAGAAAATTATTTCTCGAGCCAAGGATCCATCTAATTCTATACGGTCTCTTAGCACGAAGGAGGTAACACGACTGTGTTTGTTTTACATGTTACGCTCGAAAAGATCCACATATTTCCTTTATTAAAGTTTTTGTGTTTTGATAAACCTCTTATTTTTAGTTGGTTAAGAAAAATAAATAAATATGAGAAAGTATTTTGATCTTTCAGTATAAAGTATATATATGTGGGATAGTTGCGGTCCTAAGATAGTCATCTAGCGTAATCTTTTGGGTTAGCTGATAACACTAAAAGGTCAGGAAGAATTCTGGGATTTCTTCTTTGGGAGTTTTTCTTAACTAAATATTTTCGTTGCTCCTGGAGCATTTTTTTATTTATCGAAATGGATCTGTCTCTTAGCTGTAACTTGATATACTTCACAAATGTCGTAAATGTGCCACTCGACCATAATGTGATACGGCCATTCATCCGTAACTTGGTTCAACAACTCATAACCTAATTGTTGACAAATATGAAGCATCTCCTCCATTTGTTGTATATTTCTCTTCGTGATCAACCGATTATCTTTCAGCTTGAATTTTCGAAGTCAGTTCTAATATCTGTGTTTCTCAAATTTCACTTTTGAGATGCAGTTCCGGCAATTTGCTAATAAGATTGGAAATCTTGAGCGTCCATTTCTTAAAGAATTTTTTCAGCGATGGGTTGCATCTTATGGTTGTCCCGTGCTAAGGTATTTTTTTTCTAATTAAGAGTTACGTTCTTCTGAACTTAGTTCAATGGATTCCTGGATCTTCATTTAATCTTATCTCGATGTTCTTACTGGTGCTTTATTAAACTAGGATTGGGTTGTCTTACAACAAAAGGAAAAACAATGTTGAAATGGCTGCTCTGCGAGAATGCACGGCTGCACTGGATGCAAGATTATCAGTTATAGGGGCTACTTCTGATTCAGAAAGCCGGGATGTGGATGCTGGCTGGCCGGGTATTATGAGTATAAGGGTTTATGAACTCGATGGAATGTCTGATCATCCAAAGTTGCCTATGGCTGGAGATAGATGGCAGCTACTGGAATTACCATGTCATTCTAAACTTGCTGCTAAACGCTATCAAAAACCAAAGAAGGGAGGGAAACCTGATGGGGCTGAAGACAATGTTGATGCTATAGCACCGTTAGAAAATAAAACGAGGTGGGTTTCTGTGGTACACTATTTCTGGCATTCCTGGTCTGTTTACATACCTTGCAACAACACAAGAAAGAGAACTGAGACTCTGAGAGATTGAATCTTTCTCTGTAGCATTGAATCTCCCTTGGCTTGGATTAAAGCTGACCCTGAGATGGAATATATTGCTGAGATTCACCTTCATCAGCCCCTACAAATGTGGGTAAGAGATCTTCTCTGACACATCTTGAAAATCTATGGTGCACATCACAGTCGTTATTTCTTTCGCTTTCTACATGGTTGGTTCGTGACAAGAAGCTCATGAACTAGTTTACTTAGGTATTATCTAACTGAGTCTTTCTGTGTGTTTTCTGTGTGTTGTGCTCTTACTTCTAGACATCTCAAAATCCTACATTGGTTACAGTTCATGTTTAATCGTTTCTCACACTTGTGGGTTTCTGTCACTTTTGATCAGGTCAATCAACTAGAGAAGGACGGAGATGTTGTTGCTCAGGCACAAGCAATTGCGTCACTTGAAGCCTTAAAACAACACTCCTTTTCCATTGTGAATGCACTCAAAAATGTCCTCACTGACTCCAAGGTTTAGTCCGTCTCTTGTGTACTTTTTCTCTAAAACCAGTTTGAAGATGAAGTTCTTGTCTCCAAAATATTATTGTGACATATAGGTCTTCTGGAGAATACGTATTGCGGCAGCGTTTGCATTGGCTAAAACAGCATCAGAGGTATGATAAAAATTGTTCAATCTTATGTTCCAAAGGGACAAGACGTATAATAATCAAATTTGTAACTTGATTTAAGTGCATAGTATGAAGGTTAGCAAAAGGCATTGATTCAAAAGTATAAGATTAGGAACCTTATATGTGCAAATTGTTATGTTTTTAGAGGAATAGAACCAGCTGAAATTTCACCATTTACAAGAAAACTTGTGGGAAAAGAATTCCATTCATTCAGGTGAGAAAAATGATAAGGGAACAAATTTAATAGGAAACTTTGCATTTACTACATTGCAGAAGTAATGAGTGGAAAAAAAATTCCTCTGATCTCAACATTCCTTTCATCAATCTTCCATTCATCTTAATTTTCATTTATTTCTAGCATGTTACCAGATTTTATTTGTTTCTCTTTTGAGATTTTCATGAGTGTATGTCTATTGGTTTTAACTGCATAGTATGCCATCTTTCAACTTATTTTTGTAAACTGCACTTTCTAAAGGCCTGCACTCCTTTTCGTGACCTTTGAAACAGGTCTTACTGCAATTGTTGATTTAAGCTCATTTTTGTTTCTAGCAGGAGTCTGACTGGGCGGGTTTGCAACATCTAATAAAGTTTTATAAGAGTAGAAGATTTGATGCAGAGATTGGACTCCCCAAGTGAGATTGGAGCCTTTTAATTTTTGGACCTCTCTTTGGTAACCAGCAGAAGATTTCTCATAAAACTGATATTCTCCTTTCAGGCCGAATGACTTCCGCGATTTCCCAGAATATTTTGTGCTTGAGGTAGGAAATGAGCTTGATATAGTGTCACGCATTGATCTCAGATGTTAGCTGGAGATGCTATGACGTGTCCTTTCGATATGACAGAAACTGTGTCTGCTCTACTTAGCATATAAGTTGGGTATCTCCTTAAAAGTTTAGGCTACTAATTAATATGTCATGGTAAAATAGATAAAAGAATGAATGTTGAGCCAACAAAGAACATAATAGAAAATAACGAGCATAAGGACACAAATATCCAGAAGCTTCCTTGTGTATTCAGCTTTTTAGGAAAATTCGTTATGCAGTGAGGGTGTGATTTCTTGTTTCTCTCTTCTTAGCCTGCTTTCCTCTGGGGGTTTCCATTGTTATTCCCCTGCCTGAAACTATGGTTTGTAACAGTTTAACTCTTTTGTTTCACTCGGTTAGCGCCAGTGGTTCTTTGGTTATTGTTGAGTTAAATTCATTTCTTCTCTTGAACTTTGAACATTTCGTCTCTTGAATGTTTTATCTAAACTATTGTTATTTTCTACGTCTTAGGCCATTCCACATGCCATTGCAATAGTTAGGGGTGCTGAGGGGAAAAGCCCTAGAGAAGCTGTTGAATTTATCTTACAGCTTCTGAAGGTATACATCTCTATTGGGTAAATTTTGTGAAACCTTTGTTGCCTACTGATATAGCCTTTTTATAAAAGCTGTTAGTCTTTATTCGCTGCAGTGATTTCTTTCATCTATGAAAGATTAGGTGTTTCGCTTGTTTTCAGTCCATATTATCATCTTAACTGATCTCGCCCTTTTTTTCCTATTCCATTTTATAGTACAATGACAACAGTGGGAATTCGTATTCTGATGTATTCTGGCTTGCTGTGCTTGTTCAGTCAGTTGGTGATCTCGAATTCTGTCAGCAGGTCTGTGATCTTGTAAAAGACACTCTATGATTTATCTGTTGTAGTGTAATATTTATTTTTGTCTTTTCCTACTGACGCTATTAGGAGTAAAAAACCCTTGAATTTGGTACATAGAAAAGACAAGATTTGGTACTTAGCTCATGTATTATATAGCTATCAAAATTTTGAGGCTTCATTGGTTTATTTAGCTTTATGGAGGTCTCATACTTTTATGGAAAAAAAAACGATTTGGTCTCATACTTTTATGACAAAAAATAAAGATTCCTATTATTCAGTTCATATGCAAAGATGTGGATTTTAGAACTTCAATATACCAGCTTTGCTACATGGTTAATGGTTAATTGCTCAATACTTCTTGCCTCTTTGTTTCCCTGGCAGAGTCTAACGTTTTTGGCCCCTCTTCTGAAGCGCATTGACAGACTCTTGCAGTTTGACAGGTACCCTCATGTTTGATGTTAATGATTTGATAGGTTTTAACAGAACTTATTACTGAGAGCTTGTTGGAGATAAATGTACTAGGTTGATGCCAAGCTACAATGGCATCTTGACAATTAGCTGCATCCGAACATTGGCACAGACTGCTCTCAAGCTTTCTGATTCCATCAGTTTCGTAAGTTCTTTCCTTTCGCTTTTTTCTTCCAATTGCTCCTTATGAGATAGATACCAGCGGTGATTAAAAGCTTGCAATTTACTGACTTCAGGATCACATCTGTAAACTTATTGAACCTTTCCGGAATTCGGATACAATATTGCAAATTCGTATAGAAGGAAGTAGGGCACTTCTTGACATCGAGTACCAATCCAAAGGCATAAGTTCCGCACTTTTGTTGTTTATGAAATATTTGGTAGAAGAATCATCTTTGAGAGGTTGGTTATATTCTCATGCTGGAACATAGCAGCTTTCTATTTCTAATAGAGTTCATTTATTGCTTTTATATCTTTGGCCCTTGATTACAGGGCAGGTAAAATTGTGTGTACACACAATGCGGTTATGTCAAATAGCAGTTGGATGTGACTCAGACGATTGTGTCGACACTGTTACTCTTCTGGATTTGCTGCATCTATTCAAGAGCCATGTAGTATTTAACAATGAACTTCTTCGCTACTACTTGTTCTGCATTTTTCAAATCCTCGCTGGAAGGTCTGTAGTTTACTTCCTTCAGTGGATTTTGTTTGGAATCCAGTTGTTCTATTTGAGCCTAGAGGGTTATTTTTCTCTGTTTTCTTCTGCTTATCACCATAATTATCCACATTCTGAACAGAATATACTTATTGTTGTCTCATTTTCAGACCCCCAACGTTGTTCGGAGTTCCCAAAGAAAAACCTTTGCAGCTTGTTGATGTGGAGGCCTGCATTGAACCGAAAAATGTATTTTTGGTTCCCGGAGCAGAGGCAGGGGAGCCTTCACTTTCGGCACTTGGAGATGCCAAAGGACAATCGCTGGATGTTGCTCCTTATGGTGTTCCAATAATACCACAGGAAATGTTCATGCCTATTGTTCCTGAACTGATGTTGCCAGAACCTGTTGCAGCGTATGATGAGACACAGCATCTTGAACCTCGCATGGAAAGTCAAAACCAACCTTCACATGAAAATCCCATCGTTCATGAGATTCCATCAGATGTTGAAGGTCCAACAGAAGAATTAGCTCATAGGGAAGCAAACCCTCCAACAAAGGAACCTCAAAAAGAACCTGATGTGGTTTCTGTGTCTGTTAGTCATGAGGTGAAGAAGTCTGTTATACGGATCAAGGTCAGACCATCTGGGGCAACCAGCAGAGCGGAAGGATCAGCACGAACTATAGAAAGATCTCAAGGGATTGTGGTACGCCATGATATAGACCGAGGTCAAACTAGTTCAGCTTCAGTGGACGCCCCACAGAGAATCTCAACTGACGCTGTGAGCATAAGCAATCAGAATCACGTGGAGGAAGTAAATTCGTGTCACGATGTTGGTTCTCGCATGACTGCAAGCATCGGCAGTGTAAAATTTGCAAGCGAAGGCGATATTTTTGGGAAAGAGTTGCAATGCACTGCTGAGTCTGGGAAACCTTCGACAAGCCAGAAAGCAGATAATAACAACCGAACTGTACCACCTAGCTTCTTACCACTAGACCACAGTATGGAAAACGAGGCGCAGCAGAAATACGCGAGCCTCCAAACACTTTCGATTGGTAAAGAAAAGGAAAAGAAGAAAGACAAGGAAAAGAAAGAGAAGAAGAGGAAAAGAGAAGATCCCGTTTATCTAGAGAAGAAACGGTTAAAGAAAGAGAAGAAACGAAAGGAGAAGGAAATGGCGAAGCTCGTGAGCAGCACTACGGATCCAGCTAAAAAGAAGATAGAGAGTGTTGCGGAGGTTAAAGAAGAAGAACCAAGTGATGGTGCCATGTTGATTAAGGTTGAACCAAAGACTGAACCATCAACAGCAGAAGCTAGACCGCTTCCCAAATTCCGAATCAAACTGAAAAGCAAAGCGTTCAACAACTCATAAGGTTAGATCCGAGCCAGTCCCTCCCCGCCAAAATCTGAGTAGTAACTTTTATTTCCAAAAGCTTTGTTGTTACAACTTGCAAGGTGTTGTGATTATATGTCAATGTAATCTGTTTATTCAATGCGCTTTAGCCTCTCTTGTCTAGCTTTGGTTACACGCCAGAGATGAAGCGCGCTCCACGTCAAATTCACGAACTAACGTTAGGATTGAAACAGTGCACATTTAATACTAAGGGAACGATCTGACAACTACCTTTAATTTTATTTGATTTCCAGTGCGCAATGTCATTAATTTAGACTAATCATATTACATCAAGAGGCTAGGCTAAATTACATCGATACTAACAATTAATGGAACGGTTATCTCCAAATTAAAACAATCAGAGCTTGAATGATTTTCTAAAATTTTGTTAAGAAAAATAATCCAAAAAAAAAAAGAAAAGAAGAGAGAGGGTTTTAGACAGAAAATAAACATAAATGAAAAGTAAATAGAGAAAAAACGAAAGAGGGGAAAGCGAAGGAGAAGCACTGTGGAATCGAAAAAACACAAAGCTGCAGCATTTTCTCTCAACTTGGTGGCGTCTTCTCTAACCAACCAACCAATCGTCTCTAGTCAAAGAGAAAAAGAGCGAGCATGGAGGCAAAGCTAGAAATCCTTATTCCGTAGTAGGGAAGAGAAACAGAGAGAAGAAAGACGATGAACTGTTGGAGAGTGTTGAAATCCGTACAAGCCTCGGTGGCTCACTGCTTTCTCTTCTCTTTCACGCTCGCTTTGGTGCTCAAGCTCGATCACTCCATTACTTACTCCTGGTGGTTAGTTTCTCTCCTCTCTTTTTTGTCTCTCCTTTTCTCTGAGACTCAAATTGTATGAAATCGAAGTTTTTTTTTTTTTCTTGTTCGTTGAATTTCGAGCGCATCATTATTGCGTCCTACAAGATTGAGAGAGTTGAGGATTTGGGTTCAGACCTTATTCGTTGATTTTATAATTCTGAGCTTGGTTTTGTCGGAAACTGTGAGGTTTTGCTTGTATGTGGCATCTGTCGGAACGAATTTTATGTGAGATTGTTGAAATTTAGCTTCCCTTGATCGAAAACTGTATCGATTCTCCTTTAGATAATGGAATCCACGATGGTAATTTTTACTTAATAAGAATTGGAAATTGCCGTTTTTGGTACTTCTTGTGTAGAAGACATTAAAAGTACATCTCTATCAGCTATTAGACAGGGAAGCCATGCTAGATTGTGTCACGTGTTGATGTACCAAGTACTATGTCTGTATGAATAAACATAGGGTTTTGTGTGAGGACTGCAATTGGAGATGATGTCATTATCTTGGGAATATTCTTTTATAGGGTTTCAGATTCTTTGATTCTTGGTTGTGGAGGTGTTTTTACTTGGTTATTCATTTCGTCTTGGTGTTGGTAGCAATCATATATGCAATGGGTTAATACATAACAAGTGTATATGCGCCGCTAATTTGGGTATGCAGGGTTGTGTGTCTACCACTGTGGGCTTTCCATGCTGTTGTTGCAAGGGGAAGATTCTCGCTTCCTGCTCCAATCGCTCCTCGTAACCGTCATGTATGTCCCTTACTTCTTTTACCACAATATTATTCAAAGCTCGTGTCATGATTTCCAGTTAATAGTCGCTAGAAATTACTGATCTCAGGTTTAACCTTTAGATGATACTCTTTGAAATTTGGCATGTAATGATTTGTTTACATTTTTTTTGGTGTACAGTGGGCTCCATGTCATGCTATTGTCTCAACACCGTTGCTTATAGCTTTCGAATTACTCCTCTGTGTATACCTCGAGACTGCATATGGTATATAACCACAGCTTATATGATATTGAAAACCTCTTGTTGTTTAGTATCTTGACAAGGAAAGAAAATTATTTATGCTAGCAAATGATGACTACATGACTCTGAAAGCTTCTCTTTAGGACTTTTGGTTTTTGGATTAATGTGTTAAATTAAATAGCATTACAAAGAACTTATAAGCTTCTGTATTTTATGTTAATTTATTTGAGATGCAGCTGATTCGCCGCCAGCTGTGAGCTTGAAGATTGTATTTCTCCCTTTATTGGCGTTTGAAGTAATAATACTGGTGGACAATGCGAGGTACTTAGATAGGATACTCGTTTATCTTACCCCAATTACTTCTTACAACCATTTGTTCTTCGTTTTGTGAACACCAAACAAAATTAGTTCACATGATTTGTGATACATCCCTCAATTGAGAAGTGAATCTACTGAGATATTCTCCGGTATAGGAAGCTAGTAACAATGATGTCGAGTAATAACTGGAAGTAGACCTATAGTAAATTTTACTGTTTCCTTAATTGGAAGAGCTCTTGTAATGATTTATCTGCTATTCTATACTGGAAGTAGACCTATAGTAAATTTTACTGTTTCCTTAATTGGAAGAGCTCTTGTAATGATTTATCTGCTATTCTATATGGAGTTCCTAATGTACTCATCTTGTCTTCAGAATGTGTCGGGCACTGATGCCTGGAGATGAAGAGAGCGTGAATGATGAAGCAGTATGGGAAGCTCTTCCTGTAAGTCATACTACATTTTTCACCAACGGTCTTAGCTGCTGTTGAAAGTAATTGGTTCAGCAGCTTAAGACTAGGACTCTTTTTTCTTTACTTACTTAAGTTGCAGTTAGTTTCTACCTGTGAGTTATCAGTCATATACAAATGATAAACCATTCTCTGTTTTCTAATAACACGACTTTGAACTCTGATTCTCAAGTCATGAATTGAGACAAGTTCTCCTTTTGGTCAATTTCTGTAACTTTAGCTTACACAAAGTCAGGCTTAAAAATCATTTCTGATCTTTGTTAGTGGGTGGGAAGCTACTTCAAATAAAATTTACAGATGTTTTTTTCTTTCTGCAGCATTTCTGGGTTGCGATCTCCATGGTGTTCTTTCTCGCTGCTACAGTCTTTACCCTCCTTAAGCTGTCTGGTAATAATTTGCCGCTGTAATAGTTAATTTTAAGTATGGGCGTTATACTTCCTGGAATTCACAATCATGTTTATAGCTAGATATTTTCTGTCTAGTGACCATTAAAACTAGACAGTTTCTCCAGAAAGGAAAAACTTGAAATCCTGCAGAATGAGTCATGCCTTAATATGCTAAATGTCCTTTGCATGAAATTCCCTTTCGTGTGCACAGTGACTGACATATTCATATAATCATAGTTAACTTCAGTCGTCTCACTAAATATATGTATATTGTCATATCTCTTCACATATCTAAATCATATCTTATATAAGCAAATGTCCATTAATTCCTTCTTATTTTATTTCAAATCAGGCGATGTAGCTGCTCTTGGCTGGTGGGATTTATTCATTAATTTCGGGTATGCATTGTCTTTGCCGTTTCTGTTACATATGTGAATGTCTTAATGCTATTCGTGGAATTGAGCATGATTGTAATCATTGTGTACGTTTCGCTTGCAGAATCGCAGAGTGCTTTGCGTTTCTTGTTTGTACAAAATGGTCTAATCCAGTGATTCATAGAAGCTCACGTGATAGAGAAACTGGGTCATCTTCTACCAATATTAGATATCTTGACTGGAACAGTGGCCTTGGGGTTTTTTCAGAAGACGATAGGAACCAAGATACATGTGGCCTGCAAGACATTGGTGGTCATATAATGAAAATCCCCCTCATTGTATTTCAAGTGGTACTTTGCATGCATCTAGAGGTACACAACATTTCTATCTATCATACATTTCTTGTGTATCTAGAGGTCATTTACCAAAATCGTGTGGTTTGAACTTTCAGGGGACTCCTGAAGCTGCTAAGTCTATATCTGTCCCTGTCCTGTTTTCTCCACTTTTCCTTTTGCAAGGCGTTGGTGTTCTATTTGCTGCTTCTAAACTAATAGAGAAGGTTGTTCTACTGCTGCGTGGCGAAGATGATACAGGATTATATTTTAGATTTCTATCCAGAGCACATGATTGCTTGGGTTTCTTGCACCATGGATCCAGGTGATAATTATGTTTAGTTACTTCCTGATCTGTTTTTAATGCGTATGGAGGCTAACCATAAAATATATTTTGGTAGCTGCAACCGAGTTACTAACAAACATCAAGTTGATGCCTGACATTTGATCCTATACGTGCTCGCTTAGGCTACTAGGTTGGTGGTCAATTGATGAAGGAAGCCGGGAGGAGGAAGCTCGACTATACTTTGATCAAGAATCTGGGTTAGTACAACTAAACCTTCTAAATTTTCCAACGAAAATGGTTATAACTACCTGCTGAAGACTTCCATGAATATATGTGGTGCAGGTACAATACCTTCTGTGGTCATCCGCCTGAAATAGTCAAGAAAATGCCGAAGAAAGAGCTTGCGGAGGAGGTATTTTGCCTTTTTTCTCTTACATGCAAATATGTCGTCGTTTTTTTGTTTGTTAAGTCTTAGATCTCTGGTATCATTATTACTCAGTGCTGTTCATGTCTTTTTGTATTTGATCTATAATTTGGTGTCAGGTGTGGAGACTTCAAGCAGCACTTGGTGAACAAACAGAAATCACGAAATTCAGTCAGCAGGAATATGAGAGACTGCAAAATGTAATGCTCTCACCTCTTCTTCTTATAAATTACACTTCTCAGGGTTTAGCTTTCACACCGTTTCTCTTTTGGTGTTGCTTTTCCTTTGGACTGAATTTCATATCTCGATGTTCTCTCTGTTCCAGGAGAAAGTGCTGTGTAGGGTATGTTTTGAAAGAGAAATCAGTGTTGTACTGCTTCCATGTAGACACCGTGTTCTCTGCAGGTATCATAAACTATTCAATGTTTATGCATTTTCACAGGAAGAAACTGAATTTAAAGCACTAAATTAGTTCGGTGATTAATCCAAGTGCAATTGCAGCCTCTGATGAAATTATTGAGAGCTCTCTGATCATACCTGCCTGATGTTTCTGCTAACGTGTTTGGTGCCATGTTTGTTGCAGAAACTGTTCAGACAAGTGTAAAAAATGCCCCTTCTGCCGTATAACTATCGAAGAGCGGCTCCCCGTATATGATGTTTAACATCTAACTAGACCGTCTTCGTCTCTTCGACATCAAATATTTAAGTGTATATATGTGTGTGTATAGATGATATGATTATTCACTCCTTTAAGAAACTCTACATTGCTGAGTCGTTTTATTTGTGTGAATCAGCATTGAGCATAGGTCGAGCAGAAGTCTATTGTTGGATAAGATCTTATGTCTTATGTTTAGGCTTTTTGTAGATATTATTTACCTCTGACATAGTTACTTCAGCGAGATATTGTTTGTATAATATTTGTTTTCTTATATCCTTATGTATTTCTATTTCTGGATCTAATTTTGTGGACATCGTCTCTGTATTGAAATCTTCCAAGACGAAGAAAACGAAGGATCGAATCTACCAGGAACATTGAACAAGCAGTTGTGGGTAAATGTACTAATTTCGGCCTTTTCAGATATTTTTGGCGGGTAATTAACAGATAATTCTGTACACTTTTCTTGGGCCGAATAATAGCCCAATGGGCTAAACGGCTTATTTTGAAAATACCCAAGGCGACGCGAGAAACCTAACTTACTCCGGCCGAACGAAATCGAAGAAGAGAGAGAGAAAGAGAGTGAGAGTGACGGCGAGGAAGAAGAGAAATGTGGTTCGCCGGCGGTGGTGGTGGACTGAGGAAGCTCTGCAGAGCGTCGGCTATTTTCGATAATGAGATAAGTTATAACTCTTTGTTGGTGAGATACATGTCCAGAGAACGAGCTGTGAACGTCCGGAAGATAAACCCTAAAGTTCCGATCCAAGAAGCTTACGCCATTTCTAATTCTCTCTACGATCTCTTTAAGCTACATGGTCCTCTCTCCGTTCCCAACACTTGGCTCCGCGCTCAGGTTTTTCTCCCTCATTTCTATGATTATATTCGTATGAATCTTCCTAAACCTCACTAATTGATCTGAAATCGTAACAGTCTCTGTGATCTTTGATTTTTGATCCTTAGTTTCTACAAACGTTTATTGATTCTCTGTTGGTTCCGGATGATAATAAGCTCTTTAGATCAGTGTTATAGGTTATTTGTGCAGTGTTTGTTTGAGTTTATTTTGTGGTTTGACTCAGGTGTGTAATTTGCTAAGGGTTCTTAAGAACTTTAGGGGTTGAAATGTTCTGATCAATGTGATTGGTGATTGTGTTACAATAGCAACATGAAGCTGAGGTTATGTCAATGTTCTGGAGTATTAAGCTCTTTAGTTCAGTGGTATAGTTTTTTTACTTGTGGATTGTTTGTCTCTGTTTATGTTTCCATTATATTAGTGACTCAGCTGTGTAATTTGCTTAGGAATTTAGGTATTGAAATGTTGTGATAAACTCAGTATTTGGGTTTTTTTTTTTTTTCGTCAAACTCAGTATTTGGTTATTGTGTTACATGTAATGTAAACAATAGGAAGCTGGGGTTAGTGGACTGAATAGCAAAACACATATGAAGCTATTGTTGAAATGGATGAGAGGGAAAAAGATGCTCAAGTTAATCTGCAACCAAGTTGGTTCCTCCAAAAAGTTTTTCCACACTGTTTTACCTGAAGATCCTCTACAAGAACAACCGGCTGCTCCGATTGAGAACAAGAAACAAGCCGTCAAGAAGAAACGAAGCAAATAAGGAAACTGGAGAGAGCAAATCTCTGTGGACAATATTTTGTTTGTTTCTGTCTCCAAGGGAATGAATTGTTTGAATCTGTTTCTAGTCTCAGAGAAAACGTTTTTTAGTTGCTGGTGTAGAAATTCTTGAGAAAGTCAGGAGGACTTACCTTGATCTATGAAACTCCTTTCCCTTCAATAAAAGAGGATCAGTTACCTCTGCACAAGTAACCACCAATATTACTTTACTAACACTCACGACGAGTTTTTTTGGAAGTTGCATATTTTCAATTTGATCTCATTGAGTCATTTCTATAAGAAACAACCTTCGTTTGTGTTGTGAAGGGATAACTAATTAACAGAGCATCTTCCAACCACTAGTAGATATAATCAGTAAATGATCCTACATTGAAATTTTTGTAATTTTTAAAATATTCAACTGCGAATCAATGATGGGCCTTAACGGTAAGCCCAATATCACATTGTCCAAATTGTACCAAAAATTTGTGAAAAAGTACCTTTTATTTTATTTATTCAATTAAGAAAAACAACAGCTAACAATGCTCCATGAATCATTTCGGAGTTAGCCTTCCGTTTTTGCGATTCCTTCGAATCAAAATGCAAAATTCACCAACGAAAAACCCAAACTTTGAGTTCTAATTCATCACGTGTAACGTGTAAGACATCTTCTTCTCCTCTTACAAACCCTAATTTCTCTCACGCCTTCAGAACCAGCCCTGTTCTTATTGTATTCAATGTGGTGATTCGATTCAAGGCATTGGAGCTGCTAAAATGGCTGCTGTTGATTTGATCTAACGTCTTGAGCTTACAAATTTTCTTTCTTTGGGATTCAATTTCAGGCTGCGAAAGTGTTTCATGAAGCTAACCCACCAAATCTGAGCTTAGTATAAGCTAAAGATTCAAACTTTGATGAAGCTTTTCAATTGGGGAAGTATAAGGGACGATGAGGTTTGATGGATAGGAGAGTTTCTTGGTTACATTTGAAATGAGTCGGTCTCCATCGTTTTCTGTGAAGCCTGAGCTAAGTATAAAGCCTGATCCTGAGTCATTGAAACGATGGATTCATGCATTTTGCATTATGAGGTTTGATCTTGAGCAAGGGCAGCTCTTAGAAGAGTGTTATCCACCAGATTGTCTCTCACAAGAAGAGGAAATTGAGGTTTCTTTTAACTCTTTCCCGGATTCTGTCTCACAGCATCATAATCGTTCAAGCATACATGACTGCATTTTCTTTTTCCGGTTTCGTAGACCAAAGAAGAACACTGAGGAGAGAGATGGTAGTGAGAGGTACTTGTATGGTTATGTATTTAATAGGCAGAGGCATGATGAAAGATTGAAAAGGGGAGGTGAACAGAAGTCTGTGGTGATATTATCGCATACGCCTTACTCGAGTGTGTTTAGGCCTTTGTTGCAAATCATTGGTCCTTTGTATTTTGATGTTGGAAATAAGGCTATTGAACATATTGCTGGTTATGTCTCTATGTGGCCTGCTCCTGTGCCTGGTAAGCTAATGGAGCTGCCTATTGGTAATGCAATGCTTAAGGTGAACTTGCCGCCTGCTCATAGCCTTCCCTTGGAAAATGGGATTTTATATGAGGAATCTGCTTCTTCCATGGCTCCATTACTCCCTACAAATCAGTCTGTTCCTCAAGGTCTTTTCCATGACGCAGATCTTTTTGGCATTTACCGGGGACTATTGTTGCAGCTATGGACATTATGGGAATTGTTACTCATAGGCGAGCCCATCCTTATCATAGCACCAACACCTCCGCAATGTTCTGAGGCAGTTGCTTGTCTTGTGAGTTTGGTTGCGCCGCTATTTTGTAGTGTCGACTTTAGACCATATTTCACTATACATGATCCAGGATTCGCTCGACTAAACTCACTCCGAGAAGGAGACACTTTCCCGCCAATGGTTTTGGGTGTCACCAATATCTTTTTCCTTAAAGCTCTTCGTAACATCCCTCATGTTGTCTCAGTTGGAACCCCTGCTCCAAACTCAAACCGTGTAGCCTTTACAAGTAGGTCGGCTGGTAAATTATCTGTTAAACCTGAAGGATTAGGCGTCCAACAGCTTTCATTAAGAAGGTTCTCTCCTACAAATTTGCTCAATGCTGTAAAACTTAGGCGAGATGGACCTCTGTGTCTCATGACAGAACACAAGGAAGCTGTCTGGACCACCTACTCTGCAGTAACCAAGCCAGACACTTCGATTTTGAATAGACTTATTGATGCTGGGATGTCGCCAAGGGTTGAGGAGTCGATGTCAGTTGTGAATAATGAGATTCTGCGACGCCATTTCCTGGAATTAACTACAAATTTCTTGGCCCCTTTTGGTCCATATTTCCAGGTCAATGCTCCTTCAGATGGGTCTTCCCCATATGTTACCCCTCCTGCGCTCCCATCATTTGGTGCTGATGAATTCCTTTCAAATTTATCTGGGAGAGGTGTAGGGAAGTTTTTGTCTAAACGGATGAAATCTAACTGGCCCGACTTGTATAGGTATAAACAATATTGTCTCATTCTGGGCTACCAATATTTAGTTCCCTTGCTAAACAGTTCATTATATTTCAGGCGGTTTCTACGAGGACCCAACTTTTCGCCTTGGTTCCAAAGACGGCGAGCTGTTGCTGAACAAGAACAGCGTAGATTATGGAGGCTAGCTAGAATGAAGACTGATATGAGGCAGATTACGTCTCAGATGAATGAATTGGAAGCTGTGGATTCCTTCAATGCCATTGAGAAACACATTAGTGAGGAAGTCAAGGTAAGTTTACCTTCCTTTAGACTCTTAATTTCATGTTCATGTTACTTCTGTGCTAGATTCTTTTCTTTGGACACTCCCATGTAAACATTACTTACATGCCTGAGAGATGTAAAGATAGATTTTATTTTGTTAGCGATGTACATATCTGCATAGTTAGGTAGAATACGTAATGATAAACATAAACTAGTTCTCTCTTCAGCAGATTTGGAACCATTATGACATATCGAAAACATATATTTTGCAGTCGCTGGAATCAGGAGGAGGTGCAGATTCAGAAGGAACGTTTCAGAAACTGAAGAAGGATCTACAAGCGGTGTTCAGTGTGCTTCCAAAGGACATGCAGCAACTTCTGCTTTTAAATCCACAAAGAGCATCTCTTCTTCAAGATCCATCAGAGCTCCAATGAATGCTCTTCTTCACTACGGCGTCCATGAGGATTCTGATTTCTTTTCTTCCCTTTTCTGTTTCATTCTTTGAACTGTACCAAAGAAAAAAGAGAAAAATTCTTCATCTTCCCTAATTGTTTACTCGTTTTTTCTTTTGAAACATGAGAATCACACAACACCGAAATCACTGATCACTGCTGTATTTTTAACTCTATAACCAGATAAATTTATCCTTCTTGGATCCATTAAACATGTAACTGTAACTATGATTTATATTATTACGACAAATGAATAAACTGTATGACCTACAGAAGTTCTATGTCAAAGTATGCAAAGATTCGCCAACTATATGATTAATTGGTCTCTTCAGATCTTCCAATGGAAAGGAGGAATTTTCTGGATTCATAGCATCTTTCATGACATCATATCATTTTCATGGAAACCAAACCACTAGAAACATTATTATATACCATACGGCTGAAAAAAGCATCTCTCACAACAAGATCATTTCATCAAGGGATCAATCTTTACGGTATATGTACACTATTATAGCCAAGCCATAGGATACTGGCATAGAACACACACATGAAGCTTACACACAACATCACAATACAAAGACACCAAACTCTACGAGGCATTGAACATTGGCCATAGATCGGTTTCAGCTACTACACTACTGTACCCTCCTTTTTCTTCTTCTTCAACTTCATACCTTTCTGACTGGTCTGCCTCTGTTGAACTGGTGTCTGTTTCACAAGCAGAAGCCGCGACATCACATATCTCAAAAGCTCTTCACGGTGAGAGAATGTGAAATCAAGGTGAGCATACTCAAACTCATTAAACGATACATCGACCTCGGCATCTCTCATCACATTGTAGTGTTTCTTCACCATAGAGGAACGGATCACCTTGTCGTTCCTTCCCGCTACTAAATCCACAGGCACATCGATGAACTTGTAAGACTCCCCTAGATCAAGCGGTTCAGGAGAGCCATAAACCTCCATGTTAGCTGATCTGCTTCCATAATCATACATCCTGAATTTACCGGTGTGTTTGATCTGAGCAAGATGTTGCGCCACACGGAAGGAGACAGCTGGCATGTCGTTCATGTTGTAGTGAGGCAATCCTAAGACTCCGACCCAATTCGAGCTGTCTCCACCAACTACATAACTCATTAGAGTTTGGACCAATCCACCAAGAGCAGGATAGTTGTGAAAGTCACGGGCTAACTTGTTCAGAAGCATTCTGAAGAATCTTGTCGGTATGTAGAAGGCAGGCACGATGCGAGCCAAAACTGGACTAATGAAAAGGAATATGTACTCAACTATTGTGAAACCTAAGTTCGAGTCCTCATGAAACCCAGCAGGTGAAAGTAGGATTAGTCGTGAGAGTCTGTGTGGCTTCTCCTTGATTTTTCGAGTAATAACATACATCAGAATTGCAGCACCGCCTAGACTGTGACAGATGGCACAGAGCTTATAAGGCTCCTCCTGGTTGATTTCTTCATCGATATTGGGCTGGCAGAGCTTGAGTTCTGTAGTTTTTATTTCATGAATTTTTTCTATCATCGCTGGGATATCTTCAGTACCGTGCTCGTTAATGGAGTATCGCCAGAACCTGCATTTTGGTCAATAACAATGAACATTTGTACAACTTGCAAATATATACATATGATGAAACTCCACTATCATAAAGAAACCAGACAGTGCATGTAGATTAAGTAAGAAGTGAACTTTAAAGCAATAACTCACTCTTTTGAGGATATGTTCTTGTTCACATGATCTCTTGAAACTAAACCCCGAAAGTTACCCAGAAAAACATCATAGCCTGTAAAGGAAAAGAGTGTAAGAAGCTGATAAATCGTTGCCGTATGTGAATTAATAAAAGATTGGAAAATGAAAAACTTGAGGCTTGAACCTTGGTCATACGCAGCAAAAGCCGGAGATCCAACAACCCCATTAGATACCCATCTGAAGAAAAACACGCAGTAGAGAAAAAGAGTAATCAATAATGTTTCATAGGACATATATTAGATCAAAACATCAGAGGATTATAGGATGTTCCAAGTCAAAACTAAATCTTTAAGAAGGATCGGAGAGAAGGAAAGGGAAAAAAGAAGATGAGATAACTAAAGTAACTGAAAGCAGTATCCCTCCTAATCGCACCAAAAGATTTTCCCAAATCCATTTTTGTGTCTTGAGCAAATCAAACACACACGCAAAGTTGAAGGGAACAAATTATGAAAATAATTTTTTTTTGGGTAAAGAGTCAGGAACATTGAAACGCCTAGGAATGTTATGCTACATGGATATAGAAAATAATACTTCCTCAACTTTTCAGCTTACTAAGTTTCCAAAGTTTACGAGTCATCTAAGAACTAGACCATGAAACTTACCCCATTGAAGAATCCAAAACCCCATGCTGCAAAAAAACAGCTTTCCTTGCATCACGTCTGCAAAGACAAGAGTAGTCAACGATCACATTAAGAGACAATGTAACAGGAATGGAAAGCATGCACAAGCGAGCTTAATATCTAACAAGAAAGTTATACCTTGGTATCCTTTCCAAGACAAGAACATATCCGTCAGATGTAATAACACGAATAGCTTCGTAAGGATACCTACCAAGAGTAGGAGAGAAATCAAGTAAATATCAACTACTTGAGAAAGAGAAAAAAAAAATGGAAGCATGAGACATCGAATCTGCCCCTTTACCCCAACTCTGTTATGACATCTTGACACGTTCGAGTATCAGTGTTCATAGAGTTGTATAAACGTGTGGGACTTTCAACGGGCCTTTCCGTGGGGGATGGATCTGTATCTCCTAAAGTAGCAGTCTGCACAGTTTCATCATAAGCAACCTCACCATGGTTTTCTTTAGGGCTGCGACTGGAAGATGAGAACCATGATAACAATATTGCAAAAGCTTCTGATGGAGAAAGAAGAAGATGCGTAGCCTTGTGAAAAAAATCAAATATTGCTTCTATGCCGATCTCGATAGCAAGATGAAGATCCTGAAAAATAAAGCACATTAAGTAGGACGAGTTTGTCAAAAGGTTTAAAATCACAAAAATGATTGTAACATTGAATATTTGTTCGTGCATCCACAAACCTCAATAACCCCACGTCTTCTATCAGTAGTTCGGTTGGGAACATCATGGTCTTTGCTTGAGTTGGTCTTGCTAATACGAGGTCTAGATGAATGTTGGTGCCTTCTCGGGCTCGCAGGAATTCTTGAACTTCGTTTATAGAATAAACTTATAATATATTGTGGTATCCATAGCAAGATCCGTACAGGAAACATTAACCACCAAAGAATGAACGTAATCCACTCTGTCCAGTGGTTTTCAGAACTTGCAGAAGTGCTAGCCCAAGAGAGGCGTGAGCTTTGAGATGATGGTGATGGAGGCAAAGGACCATCACTATCTTCTCCAGAAGAATACTCCAAGCTTGAAGTATCAGAATCAACAGAAAGCTCATGAATGAACTCATTGAAAGAAGAGACCCCACTGCCATCAAAAACAGAGTAAAATTAGCATATTTTGAAGGCTTGCAAATAAACTAACAACAGAAGAATCATGAGAAATTATTACTTATGCATCCACCGTGGTAAACGTGGTCCACGAAACGTAGGCCTGAGTTCCCAGCCATGTAAGCCTTCAAGAATATTAGCCTTCCCTGGGAGAAGGGTCAACAGAAGAGCTGATACTCCATTTATGCACCTCGCAATGTTATTCAAAGACTCATATGTAACAGTTTTTACTGATCTGCACTAAAAGCCAAAACATAATCAAAAAGCTTATTTAGTTTAAGCTTGTTAGACAACATAAGGGAAAAGAAGAACATCTAACAAAAAGACGAACCAAAAAAAAAGAAATAGTCATTTCACCGACTCAAAGTTCATAGCCAACATCAACTCTAAAAGACGAAGCTTTGAATGAAGATACTAGAATAAAATGGTCTAACAAAACTCAAAAACACAATCTACCAATACTAATTAACAAAGAGACTTACTATAATCACCAAACGATCAAAAACTTAAAAATCTCTACTTGTCATTTATGAAACATTAGAACAACTATAGGCGCATACACAGATGAATCCACTGATGATCGATAAGAAAAAAGACTCACTCTTTGGTTACAGCGAGAGCGTTGTCCACGATCCGTTGCATTGCTTTTTTCTCAAAAATCAGATTTTTTTGTTTTTTTGGAAATATCAGAAAATTTGAAACCAAAAAACAATCTGATTCGTCGCCGTAATCCGAAAATTATCGAGGAAAACGACAAAGAGAAAATTTCTTATCCACCTGAGAAAACACAAAATTTAGCCAGAATAGAAATCTCTCGATGCTAGGAGATATTGGACCAAATCGCGATCGAGATTTAATCCGAACTCAAAATAAGGAAAACACAGAGACCCACAGGAGCCGCGATTCGAGAATCAAAAATCTAAAAAGAAAAAACAAAATTGGAGAGAATCTGACGAAAATAAAATAAAAATGGGAGAATCCGATTAAATAGGGGCACGTCGGCGATTCTTGCCGTCCAGAGACCAGAAAATGGTGACACGTGGACATGTGTTATTGGATAATGACGAATGTGACAAAAACTACGACACGTAAATTCGACTTTTGGATAACGGAGAAGGTGGATTTACCAAACAGGCAAACACACAAGTACATTTGTGGTTGTTTTCACTTAGAAAAATAGTACATTTGTTGTATGTTAACGTTGAAACATTATATTATACGAAGCTATTTCTAAAGCTTCATAATAATAATAAAAAAGTGTTTAATATTTGCCTAAATAAATGAAAAGATACTAATTACTTAATCCCTAAACCCTCTGACTGTCTCCAAAGGTTCTCGTTATCTTGATCTCAAGCAGCTTTTAAGGGCATTTCCTCTGGATGTAAGAAGCTCCATGCTCTGCATACCTGTCATGTACACAAAAAGACTCAAACCCTAGCGATGAGAAGACACTGTTTATACGTGAGTCGAGATCTAGAGAGCAATCCAATGTGTTACTTACTCAGACTTGGAGAACCACATTTGCTGGAATGAGCCTAACGATGCCAGTATACTACCTTACTTCTACCAAGTCTTTCTCGAGGCGTTCTTTCAATTACTGCATTGATGATGTTCCACCAGAATAATCTGTTCCTAATCCAAGATGAACTCAGCATCGATAAAAGGTAGAGAAACCAGACTTTTCTCTCTGCTGCTGTGAGTTCAGAGGAGGCTCTGCAAGTAGCATTGGGTGCTCCGTGGGATCAATCATTAGACAATTCCTTGAATAATAAACATTTACACAGATGAAATCATCAATCAACTATAAATGGAAAAGATAAAGATTAAACAGTTAAAGACAAAAACTAACAGATTCTGCAAATTACCTAAAAGCATGATCCCATACATTGTCCACCATATCCCAATCAGTTACAATGCCATCCTTTGTAGGTGACAATATCTGGAACAGACAAATGTCAACTAATAGAGAGACCTGAAAATTTATCTTCATCCCTAACCATTTTGAAGTTTAATAAAGAAAACTGACCTCCATTTGATCGCGGCGAAAGTTCAAAGCTTGAGATCCTGTGTAAAGCTTCCTTTTGCCTTTTTCTTTATCAGACTCCTTTGCATCCTCCGTGGTGTTTGCAGCATCATCAATATCCATTCCATTTCCATCTATCGCTCCAACAACCTTATAAGTTATATAACACATCAACAACAGCAACAACAAAAAACCTAAATTTCTCGAATTGCTTGCTCTACACTAAAAGGACCTAACTTTAACCAATTGAAAAGAGAGGAAGTAAAGAATGAGACTTACGGAAGGGAAAACAGCTTTAGGGGCATCTTCTCCGGCGTAACCAGCTTTGCAAGTGTGAGAACCTAAGTCTACTACGATAGCTGACACTTCGTCTGTTCAATATATAAGAAACCCCACCAAGGAAAAGTTTACACCTTTACGAGACGAGCTCAAGCGAAAAGGGAAAGAAGTAATGCTGAATTTGTACAATCAGAGAGAGATTTTAGAGAGGACGAAAATAAAACCTACCTCCACCGTACATGGCTGCCGAGAATGGGAGAGGTGAAGAGAGGTTTTCTCTACCGGAGCTTCGTCGGAAGGTTTAAGAACGGAACCGGAAAGTAAACTATTTAAGTGATTTCACTTTGTCTCGGATTGGGAAGTTGAATATAAAGAAGAGAAGGACTAAAACAAACAAACCTGAAATATGAGGGACTAAAACTAAAGAAACTGAAAACAAAGGGACTAAAATAAAAACAAATATGAAAAAATTAAAAATACGCCGTTGCCGGGGATCGAACCCGGGTCACCCGCGTGACAGGCGGGAATACTTACCACTATACTACAACGACTTTGTTGCTCAAGTTTTCTAAATTTGGTATTTCAATTGGTTAACTATTTCAAATTCTAAAAATTTGTTAACGAGATTCCGGTAACATTCTTGTTTTCTTGTGGTCAACAAGAAGCACAATTTACGAATGAACTCAAAAACACCAAATAAGAAACGAGCATGAAGAACTCAAGTGTTGCAACAAATAAACACACATCATGTGTGCAATAACAATTCATGTCCATAGTCACACACACCAAACCAATTGATTCCAACCTTAAATACTCAGAATCCCCTTACTCTCCCACAAACAAAGAAGAAAGAAACTTAGTCTCCTAGGAAAAAAATGGCTTCTTCTACTCTTCTCATCACTCTTTTAATCTCCTTATCAGCATTCTTTCTCCGAATGGTTCTCGCTCAAGTACCAGCTACATGTGCCTCCAGACTGCTTTCCTTAGCTCCATGTGGTCCATTCGTTCAAGGCTTTGCCCAACTTCCGGCTCAGCCATGTTGTGACAGCTTAAACCAGATCTATAGCCAAGAAGCAACCTGTCTCTGTCTCTTCCTCAACAACACCTCTACTTTGTCCCCTGCTTTTCCAATTAATCAAACTCTTGCTCTACAATTGCCTCCGCTTTGCAACATTCCAGCCAATTCATCCACTTGCTCCTCCTCCTTCCCTGGTACGTAAACAACACTTCTACTTTGTCCTCTCCTCTGTGAGATCAAATTGGTTTCTTGGAACTTACGAGAATGTTTTCGGTATATAGGAGAGGCGCCTAGTGATTCCTCCTCTGTTGCTCCACCACCTTCAAGCTCAACTGGTTCTCAAATCTCTCAAGGTGCAAAGAACAACTCTCGTGTCGCTGGTAAACCACTTTTTACCAAAGTTTTCAGTATCTGCTAAAACCAAAACATGGAAACAGTTAACATAGTGTTACTTTTCACTTTATCAGCTACTCCAGTGGCTCAAATGGCACCAAGACCCACCAGTTTTATGGGATTAGGTTATGGTTTGAAATCCTCTGGCTCCAAGTCTGAGATTCAGCTAACCATCTTTGCACTCGCAGCGATCTTACCCGCCGCTCTCCTCCTCATCTGAGTCTTTCTGCATTAACTACCATCTCGGTCTCTTCTGTTTTGTGTTTTCTCAATGAATCAAGATCAACTTTATAACTTTACCTTACATTTATAAAAGAAGAGATTATTGGAATGATTCCTAAAGAAGTTTGCAGTTCAGAAATGAAATCGGAAAACAGAACAATGAAGAACAATACTCTTCTTTTAACTTTGAATCTATAACATTATGAACACAACAAGCTCAAGATCAACTTGGAATATGGCTTTTTAAAACACCCCAATAGCAAAAAGTTTCAGTCTTTAAATTCTTTCTCTAAACACTGAACTGAAACTATTCCAAACTAGGAGCCACTTCTGTTGGGTTGGACTCAAACACATCTTCAGAGTTTGAACTCTCTGCTTCATCAAGAAGGTCACGAGATTGAATCGCCTCTTTATATACTGGCGTCTCCTTGAAATCCGTCGCACCTTCGTTATACGTCCCCGCCGCAAGTCCACCAGAGATTAGCTGTTACAACATTTTGAACCATAGTGAATTGATTGGTTTAACTTCAAAATTGGAGAATTGTTATAAAGCAACTGAAAAGTACAGAAATTTACCGCGAAAAGGATTCCGAAAGCCCACAAGTACTGAACGAAGAAACCTAGACCATCCCACTTCTCACCTTCAAAAGGATCTGGTTCAAGTCCAGGAAGATCCTTAATGGCAAATTTCGGCGCATCTTTCGGATCACCTCTGAATCGAGTATTCACCACCGTTCTATCTCCATCTTCGTCGTTGATAACGATCTGAGACGGCGGGTTCTCGCCGTCAAAACCTTCGTTTCCCTCTTCCTGCTGTTCTTAGTCGTTGTAGGAACGAGAGTCCGACGCTTCTTGCTGTCGAAACGACCGGTCTGTGTGGAAGGTTTTTTGGCGGCAGAGACAACGTGAAGACCGGTTCTTGATGGATTAGGGAAGTTTACGAGTCGGAAGGTGGAGAAAGGGTTACGAGAAGAATCGGTGAGGTCGTTGCAGCGGATTCTAGCTCCTCCGCCACCGCTGCTCACGGTGAGAGCCATTTCCTTTGTTGTGTGGATATGTGAGAGAGGGAAGCGAAGCCAGATTCGAAGAAGATAAGGAAAACAAAACATTCGGGTATTATTAAACTTGACCCGATATGACCCGACCCGACCAAATTGACCCGATTTGTTTAACAAAAATCACAAACACTTATTTATGAATCACAATCACAAACACTTATTTATCATCTTACAACAATTTAATAAAATACACTCATGCATATTTTTTTAGTTCGTGAGGAACATACTGTATTAAGGAAAAAAAAACCATAATTAGAATTTTGTTTGACTAAATCAAATCATTTGTTTAGTCCTAAACTAACGACATGTTGGATAAATCCATCTAAATCATTCACTGAGCTCCCACGTTCTTGAATCGCATCCAACGCTGCTTTCCTCAGCTCCACGGCTTTGATCCTCTCCGTTTGATTTCCGGTCACGGAATCAGCGAAAACTCGAGCTAACTCGTCCGGGTCAGGCACCGTGTCAGGTCCTTCGCAAGCACGCACACCTACTTTCAACTCATCAACCACCAGAGACGCGTCAGTGTACTGGTCAGCTCTCATCGGCCACGTCAGCATCAAAACGCCGGCGACAACCGCCTCCACCACAGAGTTCCAACCACAGTGCGTTAAAAACGCGCCAACGGCTCGGTGACGTAGCACAGCTACTTGTGGAGCCCATCCTCTGATCACCAGACCTCTCCCAGCCACGCGATCGTCGAAACCGTCCAGGATGTTGCCACGTGTTGAGTCTTTCTCAACGGGCTCCTTTACGGCCCATATGAAATGGACGCCGCTTTTCTCAAGCCCAGAGGCGAGTGCAAGAGTCTGCTCTTTAGTCAAAACTACTTGACTTCCAAAGCACACGTACACCACGTGGTTATCCTCACGTGCGTCAAGCCACGACATCACGTGATCAACAGAAACAGAAGTCGGGCCACCACGGTTATCCCCAGATAACGGAATAATTGGGCCTACAGCCCATACACGATCATGGCCCATCTCTCGCTTAAGATGTTCGAGATAAACACCTTCCATGGCGGTGAACGAGTTCACGACGAGTCCCCAACTCGCCACGTTATCTCTAAAGGAGTCTCTTATGAACTCCCAAGCTGGATCTCCGTGAACGTAACTTCTGTAAAGAGAGGAGATCTGATCAAAACGGTATTTTGGACAATTCGGGATCTTGGGAAAGTGGAGGATCTCGTTATCGTCATCTTCGTTGATCTTGGTGGGCATTTCGATCCAGAGAGTATTGAGTATGCAGCAAGTGATAGCAGCGGAGGGAGAGAAATCGAAACGAGGGATTCCGAGGTTTTTGGTCCAACCAAGGAAGAAATCAGATACGATGGCTACTGGAGGAGAAGGGTGAGAAGTAATCCAAGAGATAAGCGGCGCGTGGAGATTACCAAGCGCGTGGATCATTAAAGGGAAGCCTGAAGGAGGTAAGTCTTGGACGTTTTCGACGCCGGAGGGGATTGAAGGGTGGGAGGGAAAAGGGAGGATAAGTGGTTCGATGTTAACTACGGCGGAGAGAAGCGGAGAGAGAAAAGGAAGGTTTTTTGGAGTGACTAGGACGGTTATTTTTAAGGCGGCGCCGCCGCGGAGAGCAAGGCGGTGGGTGAAGTCGAGGAGGGGAATCATGTGACCTTGCGCCGGAAATGGGAAGATTAAGACATGGGTCTTTGTCGGCTTGTTGTTTTCCTCGTTCACTTTCATAATGAGCTTTTCTAGTGGGACTTTTTTTTGTTTATGCCGGAATGTTTTGGTGGAGCAAAGAGAAAAGAGTGATTTAAATAGATGTGTGTTAACTGTAAATGGCCGATTTGTGTACCCAATGTATTCCCAACACTTGGAAAGAATGCTTACGACACTTTTGATAATACCGTGTGGTATTTTGATTAATGCAGCGTCAGATGACACTTGAGAAGAGCTTATTTTGGAGTGAACAGATTGAGATACTTTTTACGCAACGTCTCTTACATTGTTTTGCTTCTAGTAGCAAAATGGGTCTTCGCTCCTCATAGGTACACGTCCAGTAACATGCTATTTTGGTATTAACTTTTTAAAAGCAGAAAGAGTAGGTGCAAGTCTTGGGTAGGTAAGGTAAAAAAAAATGTTTCAAGTAAGCAAATCTATGTATGGGAATGAGCCCAAAACTTGTTTATGTTTTACAATTTACTGAATCTGTTTCCGAACTCCAATTCAGAAGCCTCGATGAGCATTCAAAAACCTCAAGGGATGGCCAAGTCAGGTGGCTCGGTTTAGTGGTTGGTGCTAACATTTTGGCTCATTGCCAGTCATTGACAAAGCCGAGTTCACATGCGATAGCGAGATGGTCGCTTCCCCAATTCTGCAAATTTTCATTGGTCAGAGACTTGTATGCAACTCTTCCAATAATCCCAGTTTTTACATTCTTGAAAAAATGAATAGAGTAACTCGAGAAAGTAAAGGGTTGCCCCAGAAAAAAAGTTTAGCCTAGAAAAAAAAACTTACCTCACTAGGTAGTCCACCTGTTCTTCTCAATACATCTGCTGGCAAGGTCTCAAGAACCCTCACAGGAACGAGTTCCTTGGTATGCCTGGGTTCAAAACCTCAGATTAATTATTGAGATTTCAAAATTACATGTGCATATATCACAACATTGATAGCCATATATAATTGAAAGCTCTGATTAATGATTCGGATTTCATAAGCACAACAGACTTACCATATATAATCAACAGTTCCAAGGAACCTGGAATGATACGTTGTTGCCAATGGTTCACCGCGTTGATCTCTAGTTCTATATGTACCCTGCAAGATCTCAGGTCTTAGCATACTAGAAGGATATATAACATCATACAACATGCTACTTTCCCTAAACGTTTTTCAGTATCTAGTATAAAAGAAAGCCACAGTTCCTAAGAACTTAGTTTTCCTGTAAGGCAGATTTCAACTCTTTTCGATGCGTCCACCAGTCGAGAACAAGAAACAAAAACACTTACAGGAACTCCACTATATGCGCTGTTAAGCTTCAGTTGATGTTGGACATGAGTGGTTTCTTGACCACCAGTTGCAAGCTGTAATTCTTCCTGGCTCCACTCATTGAGTAGTGATCCGGAGATGGATGCTGAAGCACTGACGAAAGAGGGAGTTGTTTAGTTAGACTAAATTGAGATAGAAACTTCATCTGAGGATTACGTAGTTGATTAAGCGCAGGCCAAAGAAAAATATAAGTAATCTATCACTCTATCAGTTCATCAGGTAAACAGAAGAGATATAAGCAATCTATCCGTTCATCAGGTAGGCAGAAAAGGAATATGGATACATTATTTAGAGAAACCAAAGACCCCGGTGAATTACAAGCTACCTAAATGCATAATGGTTTCTGAATGACCTCTCCTTTGGTTCCACTTCAGTCTGGCCAGAAATTTGCCTGCGATCGTGAAGTTGTGTATCCAACTGTCCAAAATTAAAAAAGGAATATAAAGAGTTCATTCTAACTTTCCCAGTAAAGAAAGGAAAAAAATTATGACCAGGCGAAATGTAAAAGAAAGAGTCCAGAACCCTCAATGGAACTCACATCAGCTGAAGCTATGAAATCATAGATTGCACTCTGTACAGCAAATCCAGAGTAAGTTTTAGAATTCAGCTAAAAAATAAGTATTAGAACAAAAAAAACAAAAGTTGGTAGAGATCACCTGTGGAGTGCTATTCAGATCACCTGCAATCGCCACAGGAATATTTCCCCATTCCTGTGATAGCTTGTAAGCCTTCTCCAGAAAGAGTCTTACCTATAAGTTATGACATATCAAATATCAAGAAATGAGCGAGCTACTTAGAATTTCAATGAAGTTTCAATACTGACAGGCATTGATGTACTGATGAATACCATAAAATAGTACTAGCTAAAAAATTGACATTTCTAAACTCAGGATGTGTAGTGACAGAAATGCTCTACCGATTTTATGGATAAGCCAGTTTTTATCAGAATTTTGTAAGGATCTAGCAAGACATACCTGGCCAAGCTTGATATCCCCACGCTTAGGATTGAATAGGACATGTATATTCCCAACCACTAGCCTTCGAGGACTAGTAGAAGTTTGCATAAATCAACCAAACATGGAAGTGCGCATAAAATTTAGTAAGGATCTTAAAAGTAAGTTCAATATTCACTCCAGTAAAGGAATCAGAACAGAACTCAGACATACTCTGATGATCGCACCCGTAATTTAGACTTTGGGTCCTCCTCACAGTTCATCTGTTCCGTAATAGACAATCAAGTAAATTAATTAATTGCAAGGGCTGAAACTAAGAAAATTAAGCAATTAGCCTGCAAAGCTGAAAACACAACAGGAGGGAAAAATATATAAAATAATGCCCACAATTAAGCTTGTCATATCTCTGTGCTTCTAGAATCAAGAAAAGACAGAGGAGAAAAGAGGGGGAAGACGACAATACAGAAATAACTTAAAACGGTGCATACCTCTAAAACACAAAGTTGAGCAACATTGTTTCGCATACCAAATTTATCAAACTCTATATGTTGATGGTCTAGAAGTTCAAATCTGCATTCACAGCAGAAATATAACATAAATGATGAAACTAGTAGAGTAAGAGTCTAATACAAAATAAATAACATCGAGAACAATAGAAAGCAAAGCTTTCAGCCTTGAACAATATATTGTGAAGCCAAGGTCAAAGCTGATAACATAACACAACGTGAACCTACCATTAACAATTTCGAAACATTCAAAACAGATAACTAGAAGATCTAATTTATCTCGTTCCAAAAGAGAGATATTCCCTGTAGACAATTCAAATGGCTAGATTCCTGATCCTGACTCCAGCATATAGAGACTTCCCACCACATTAAAAATGATCCTAAATAGAAAAAAACTGAACTTACAGATTCTCTTTCCAAAATATAGCACAACCATCACTCGCTTCTCCAGTCCGACTCTAAAAAATACTAAATGTATGAAAAAGGCACCATTGCATACAAGGTAATAAAGCTTTTGACTCGTATATATACCTTGTGAACACCTCGAAATCCTCTATTTTTAAGAAGAACATCTAAATCATCAAAGCGGTCAACCTCCTGCAATAAATTTGGACATGAGAATGCAATGAAACTTAAATAGTGTAGATCTAGGCAATCCCCTGGAACTTGCCTGAAGACATAAGATGCTTGCATTGTAACGACTAATCTCCTTGCATATGAGATGTTTCCGTCTACTCCACTCTAAGTGCTTCCGCGGAACATTGTAATACAAGTCCATGTGGTTCGACGCATTGTCAACACCAAGTAGATTGTACGAAACTAATACTAATTTATCTGAAGAATTGAAAAGGAGATATCAAGTTTTTCATACACATAAGATAAAAATGTGTTCAAAGTACGGAATGTGATACTTCGTGAAGCTAATAAAAGCATATAAGTGCATTATTCAGTGTGATTGCAATGCACACAGACCTGCTAGATTTTCAAAATTGTTTGCGGAAAACACCCATTCGCGCTCAACGGAACTCGAGATCTTCTCCTTAGTTCTCCGTCGCCGGCGGAGAGAAGACTTACTATGTCTGACAGGTTTACAATCACGCTGGCTGAATCCCGGCGTAAAAGAACGGTGAGGTTTTAAGGTTATTGACTCCTTCCTATTCGATTTCTCGTATACGTTCTCCGATTGTTCCGAAATCGAGTTACGCTTCCGCTTGGTGATGGTGATTGAGTTCGCCGTCGTGTTCTTACGCTCGTATCCGCTCATGTCAATCGTAGCAAGTCGGCGGCGCGTGAGCTATGCGTCAACCTTGTGAAGTTAACCAAATTCAGTCGGTTGAAATTCACGATTTTTACTGGTTAACGATTAAAATACGTACTTGATAACCCAAACCGGTTGGCTTAAGTAGTTGCCTAGTTGGGCTCTTTATGTTGGTTTTTTTAATTGTGTGATGGGCTATTCAGCCATAACTAGGCCTTAATGGCTTTTATTTCTTGCTTCATTTGTAAATTGTTGGAAATGGCATGTTCTAATTTGAACTTGTTTCTTGTTTTTTTTTTGTTTTTTTTAATTACACTTGTTTTCTTTGTAACATGTCTTCGCTACGAATTTTTTAGTGTTCGTTATTATCACACATTATGGCTTTTTTCTCCAATTCATTTGATAAACAAAGAGTTTTCATTTGATATATACAATAAATTACTCAATCAATCAATCTATAAAATCATAGTTGCCGGCTACAAGTCTACACAACCATCGGCCCCAAGAGTTTCAGTTCATTATTCAGTACATTACGACAATTACTTCAAAGGTCTTAATTACAAGATCTTTAAAGTGTTGATTAAAGTAAATCAAATCACGTCAAAAGTGACGTCCTCTTCACGAAACGACCTTTGATTCGAGGTCTCTGCTCAGCGTTAAGTTTCCGAACCTCATATCTTATTTTCTTTGAGAACAACCTCGTCCTCCGCTTCTCCTTGTACCTCAAAACCCTCGCCTCTCTCTCCCCGTCCGATCCTCCTCCGTCTCTCCCTTGCTGACGTGTCACCGATCCGTCGCTCGACATCAATTTCTCGTACCCACCCACAACATGAGGCAGACACGTGTTCCCTCCCAACTGGATCAGTGAACTTTATAACGTTATTTCGTCTTTTATAATCAATATATATCAGCTCAAAGTCAACGGAACTCGACACTACTAAAGACTAACATAGAGATGAGAGATATAGCTAGAGACACCAACTTACCATGCACTCCGGTTTGATTCCGGTTTTCCACGGCGAACCGTGATTATCCCAAGCACTAATCACAGCTCCATAATCTAATCTCAGAAACAAACTTGTCTTTCTATCTTTATCATTTGATGCTTCTCTATCACTATCCTTTGATCCTCCATTTTCACACTTGGCTTCTTCTTCTTCTTCATCTTCATCTTTCACCCTCTTCAAATCCTTACAATTAATCTCAAACCCTACTTTATTCTCTTCTTTGATGACTCCAACATCGTTTGGTTCCTTGAATCCCAAGCAAAGTTGTTCTTCCTCAAGTAAACTCTCCACGTCCATAGTGAGATCCTCAAGATCCATATCCAATGGCACGAACCCCATAAAACCTTCATCGTCCATGATTGCCTTCTCGACTTCTCCTAATTCTCCATTAGTAGTAGTGTTATTGACTTCATCAGGAACTAAGCAAAAGCCGTTTATATCATCAATCAGCATGTCTGAGAAAGGATCGAAAACAGGCACGCAACAATTCAGACTCTCCTCGGTTTCTTCTACGGAGGAGAACGAGAAAAAGCCATCATCTTCGTCTCCACCAAGCTCCGGAACAAGAGGATCGTTTGACTCGATTTGCAACAACTTCTCAAACGCACAACTCTTGCTCCTAGGCGTTCTCGCCTTTCTCCTGAATCCTTCGTACCATACCGACGTCGTTTTGTCTGCCGTCTCCGTCGGCGAAGATGATTGTAACCGGACACGTTCGTGCCGTTTCGCTAAATGGTTAGCCGAGTGGATCGAGGCGTCGCAGCTTTGGCATAGGAAAGCGTCATCGGCTGGACAGTACCAACTAGCACGTGATCTCTTCATGCACGCATCACAGCCACGCGCCGCCATCTTCTCTCCTGTCACGCTCGCGGTTCGGCTCTCTACATCGACCACCATTGTGTGTGTATATTACACAGTGAGAGAGTTGCTGAGATGGAGAGAGAGGCCTTGAGAAGAACAAAATACTGTAATATATATGGTTTTGCAACGAATTCACTAGTGTGTGTGGCGTCTCGATTTCCCGGCAGTATTTTTCATTTTTTTCAGAATTATTATTTTTTCATTACCTTGTGTGGTCTAAATTATTTGGAGTGGAGATAGAAATATAAATAAAAACTCATAATTCTATTCATAGTTTATTATGTACGTGTACATGGTATTTTAGAATGAGGACTTTTCACGAGTTTTTTACTTCAAATTTACAATTTTTGTTTTCATTATATTACGTACTTTCAAATAAATGTTTAGAACCATATACTTTTTTTTTGAAAAATTAGAACCATATATATACTTTATTCTTAAATAAAATTTTGAACCAATATGTCTGTAATTTTGCGCTCTCTCCGTTTTCATGATATAGTAAAATATGATCCTCAAATTCTTAATTACGATCTAACCGCTAGTTCATGTATGGTACTAAACTTCATCATTCTTTTCGGAAAATAAGTCATAGTGAAATACAGTTTGGTGAAGACACTGTTATAGATGGTGTTTTTTTTTCGTTGGCAAACACTGTTGAAGATGGTTAATATCAAATAATAAAATTGATCTTGTTGAAATATTAAAAGACAAAAAAAAATGAAAAATTTAAGTTCTGTGTAAAACTAGCTATTGGTGGTTAGTCAAGAGGAAACTTATAATGGAACCCACTGGTGATCTGATTCTGCCTCCTTATTGGTTGAAATATACTGTCATCTCCGTTTTTGCACTCTGATTGGCTCAAGTTCTTCCATGGAGATTCTTACGTGGACCCCACATTTTCAAGTTTTGTTTTGAAACTATTTTGTTTGTTGGTGCGTTTGCATGACCGCAACGCAGCGTGATACTTTAAACGCAGGAAGTTACTTTTCATCTTTTCTTTTCTTTTTTTGTATAGCAAACGACATTCTTTTTTGGAACTTCCAACAACACCTGTGAAGTTTTGTAGAACATTTAACATCCAACTTCTAATGTTTGATGATAGAAAAAAGGATTATATGTCACTAAAAATGTAAAATTTCTGCTTTTGTGATCTTAGAGATGGGTGTTTAATCAGCACCTAAAGATTCAAATGGGTCCTAAATTTAATTATTATCATTTATTGTGGATCTAACATAACGGAAATGATATGAGTAATGGAATTCTAGTCCTTTAAAGAAAGGAATTGATTGTGGTGATATAGCGACGTGACAATATATACAAATCAAGAGGTTGTGACTTCATCGAATTTTTGGCAATTTTGCAGTTTACGCCAAAAGAAACAAGGAAACAAACAATTTTACGCCACATGACCCACGAACAATTGAACATCTCTCTATCATAGGACTCGTTCCTCTGCTTTACACCACCATTTTATTTATATTACTTTATATGGAATTTACGCAAGTTATGTGACATGATATACAAACCTTAATTATATCACCATTCACCACCAAGTTGAAATCTGCACATTTTTGTGATACATGTGTAGAATTAATAATATAACCTATTGACGAACGAGTGAATTTCGGAAGTGGAGGCACAATAGGCCTTGATTGATATGAGAGACCACTTGCTAACATAGATGCGGGAAATCTTTTTGCTTTCATACGTCCGATTGCTCTGCGTTGAAGTGTGATAGATCGGTACTTGAAACAGTTAAAATTATCCCAACACTAATTAATAAGTATTAAGTAACAACAATAAAAACAAATATTCCTATATTAAAGCTCGATATGATAAATAAATGTATCACTACAACGTTTTCCTTAAATCTGAAGTATTTTCTTGTCTATTTTGAACGAAATTAAAGATCAATTTACCACTACTATATTTTTGGTTTTGTTTTCATAACCTATGGTTTTAAGTATAAAGTATGCTAACTCTATAATATTGTAGACGGTGGAAGTAAAGTACCACAACACGACGTGTGCCCAAATCATACATGATACATATTAAAATGTTCCGTTGGTCGTCGTACCCCAATTATATGTTACAAGTTAATCGTTTCTTAATCCAATTTATAATCTGTTAAAATACTCGTTAATTTTAGGCAAGGATTTGCCACGTGTAATAAACCCGTATAAACGATTGGAGAAGCCAAAAAAGACTTGTTAATTACTGCGCGTCCTCCTACATTCGCGCTCTCTCCCTCCGTACAACAAACAAACCCCAATTTTTTTTTTCCTACTCTGTATAGATAATTTTTAATCATTAGAGAAAAATTAATCGTTTAATTAGTTTACTATTATCCGCTAATAATAATCAAAAGATCAAATCAACCCACATTCCCATCACGTCTATTTTCTCCGTCTCTCTGTTTTCTTCTCTCAGGTTTTAGACCTCCTCAACGCTCGTTTCCAAGCTTTCCCGATAAAAACATCGTCTTGATTTTCTAAGGTAATGAGAACAAAGATCGCATCTTTTTTTCTTTCTCCTCATATCTTTGTTGCCATGTTGCGATTTTGCTGATCGCGACTTTGAGCTATGTTTTGACTTGGTTTTTCAATGTTGAATTTTTTTTTCTCTTGTTGCACCAATGTACCCTTCTGGTAGGTTCGTCTTTAGTTTTGTTTCCTTCTGGCTAGTTTTGTTTTATCAAGTTTTGTTCGATTGTCTCACGTTGCTGTTTTTGTCTTAATCCCTCAATTCATAATGCTGTATAACGGTTAAATCATGTGAATTTATACTGGGAACTAGAAAAAATCTCATCTTTGAATCCCTAGATTAATGAAATTAATGGAAATGTGATTGTTAGGATTTAGTATCGGCTTTAAATATGGAAATATGAGAAATTTCCTTATAATAAATTAAGAATTCTCAAATTCATCACAGTAATCCCTGACTCTGGTTACTATGTTTTATTGTCAGCTAAGATTTTTTATTACAGAGTAAAGCTGATTACAATGATGACTCTGAGATAGTTATGTCTAGCAGTGCCATTTGATCATGTTCTTGCACGTCTTTGCATGTAGGAAAAGACAAAAAGAACTAGGCTTTGGTTTTCTTTTCATCTAGATTGCTCTTCTATGTGTGTGTGTGTGTTCTTATGAATTTTGTCTAATGCTCATTTTCTTTCCCTCAATCAACTATGTTTCAGGAGTTTTTGCTAAAGAATGCAGCAGTTTTGGGGTTTCCAGGTGTTTCCATAAGTTTGCTTTGGACCTCGAGGCGTGATGAATCCTATGCGTGATCAACCGGGCAGCCCTTATGGAGATTCAACTCCTCGTAGTCCGTTTTCTCCCTTTTCTCCATTATCTGTAGATGATAGGCATAGAAATCATGCAGATACAAAAACTCCTCGTAGTCCTTTCTCTCCATTTTCTCCATTATCCGGAGATGAAAGGCACAAAAGTCTGGCAGAGTCCAAATTTCAGCAAGCCCTTGCCAGCTCTGGCCAATTAGGTACTCTCTTTTTTTTTTTGGCAAATCACTCATACCATTTGTCTCAATGCGTGCCTACTTATGTATGTGTATGTATAATATTTAAATGTCTTCTATTTACGGCAGATCCATTATCTCCTGGATCAATGCATCATGGAGGACACAAGTTTCATGAGGTTTTCCAAATGAAACAGGGGCGTTATGATCTTCAAGCTTCAAAGATTTCTGAAATGATGAAATCAAGTAGCTTAGATGTATTTTCTCTATCTTGTTAATGATGAAACTATAGTTTTCTTTTGAAGTCTATTGATAATGTCGTGGGCTTGTGTTTGATGCAGAATGCTCCTACGCAGTCATTGCTAAGCGTCTTGAATGGAATTCTAGATGAAAGTATCGAAAGAAAGAATGGTGAAATCCCTCAGGTACTTGAATGCCAACAATTATTAAGATCATCACGTCTATAAGATACCTTCCTTTGTGCTTTTACTTCTTGGGAAATGTTTTGACAAAAGCTACAATGAACAGCGTGTGGCATGCCTGTTAAGAAAAGTCGTGCAGGAGATTGAGCGGCGTATATCAACTCAAGCTGAACATCTAAGAACGGTATGATTTTGTTTACTTAGGAAAAATGCTTCCTAGCAATGTTCAAGTTCTGGTTTTTGTGAATAATTTCGTTTTTTTGTTTATGTGCAGCAAAACAATATTTTCAAAACTCGCGAGGAAAAATACCAGTCAAGGATCAATGTCCTTGAAGCCTTAGCATCAGGAACTGGTGTAGAACACGAGGTATCATTTGTTATGATCTTGTCAGATAACATTTTACTCATGTGTTACATATCTTCTGCTCTATTGATGAACTTATTCATTGCCAGATTGCAACACAACAGCTTAGACAGATAGAGGTACATTATACTTGTGAACTGTTTGAGCGATAATGGTATTTGTAATTTGGCAATGACATGAAATTAAGTTTTGACCTGGAGTTTTGTGTATGTTAGACAGAAAAGTCAATGTGGGAGGAAAAGAAGAAACACGAAGAGGAAGATATGGTTAAGCTAATGAAACAAAATGATCAGCACAACCTCGAAATTTCTGCGCTGAAGCAAGAACTGGAGACAACTAAAAGAAAATATGAACAACAATACTCGCAAATTGAAAGCCAAACAAAGGTTGGTACATTATACCGCGAGTTGTTTTATGAACTGACTTATTACTAATTCATCTTAACATGGCGTTACCTGTATGATATAGACAGAGAAGTCAAAGTGGGAAGAACAGAAGAAAAATGAAGAGGAGGATATGGACAAGCTATTGAAAGAAAATGATCAGTTCAACCTTCAGATTTCTGCGTTAAGGCAAGAGCTGGAGACAACAAGAAAAGCGTATGAACAGCAATGCTCGCAAATGGAAAGCCAAACAATGGTCGCTACAACAGGACTTGAGAGCAGGCTCAAGGAACTTGAACAAGAGGGAAAAGTGGTAAACACTGCAAAAAATGCCCTTGAGGAAAGGGTTAAAGAGCTTGAACAAATGGGAAAAGAAGCACATTCTGCTAAAAATGCTCTTGAGGAAAAGATTAAACAGCTTCAACAAATGGAAAAAGAAACAAAAACTGCTAATACAAGCCTTGAAGGAAAGATCCAAGAGCTTGAACAAAACCTCGTAATGTGGAAGACTAAAGTCAGAGAAATGGAGAAAAAGTCTGAGTCCAACCACCAAAGATGGAGTCAGAAAGAACTTTCCTATAAAAGCTTTATTGATAACCAGTCTCAGGCACTACTGGTATGATAACCATATATACATACTGTGCTAAAATAATCATTTTATAATCGACAGTTGGCTAATTATGCTGAATCGCAGGAGTTGAGGTCCTATTCAAGATCCATCAAGCAAGAAATACTGAAGGTACAAGAGAACTATACAGACCAGTTCAGCCAACTAGGTGAGAATGATCTAAGTGATGCTTTTGTAGTCATGACAAACCTTTCATGACCTTGCAATTTTTGTAGTGTTTATAAATTAAAATCTGTCTCTTCAGGAAAGAAACTGATTGAACTTAGCAATGCTGCTGAAAACTATCACGCTGTACTAACTGAAAACCGGAAGCTTTTCAACGAGCTTCAGGAGCTAAAAGGTACTGAGGATCATGTTCAGTATTTGTTCAGATGTGTATTTTCAAAACTTATGCAGCCCATAAATTCTATAGTTATGACTTGCAGGAAACATCAGAGTGTTTTGCCGGGTGAGGCCTTTCCTTCCTGCACAGGGTGCAGCAAACACAGTGGTCGAGTATGTCGGTGAAGATGGAGAATTAGTAGTTACCAATCCAACTAGACCCGGGAAAGACGGTCTTCGCCAGTTTAAGTTCAACAAGGTGTATAGTCCAACTGCTTCACAAGGTGTGTTCATCTGTTACCGGTTCTGTTATATATCCTTATGCTTTTCAGTTCTGTTTTGTGTGATCTATGCGAGAATTCATGGTACATCTCGAGAAATAATATTATATTGATATCACCAAGTTCATTTGATATTTTGGATTCTTGCAGCTGACGTCTTTTCAGACATAAGACCGCTGGTTAGGTCAGTACTTGATGGGTACAATGTTTGTATATTTGCATATGGCCAGACAGGATCAGGGAAAACTTATACAATGGTATGTATTCACTGTTGTTTCTGAGAGTAAGATTTCATAGGAATAACGCTGATGCGCTTTTACCTTCGTTCCCTTTCTTTCAGACTGGTCCAGATGGATCAAGTGAAGAAGACTGGGGAGTAAATTATCGCGCTCTCAATGATCTTTTTAAAATCTCTCAGTCCAGAAAGGGAAACATATCGTATGAAGTCGGGGTGCAAATGGTGGAGATATATAATGAACAAGTGCTCGATCTGCTGTCTGATGACAATTCTCAAAAGAAATATCCCTTTGTTTTAAATCCTGGTTTTGTCTTTTTGTTTTCTCATTGCTAGTGTTATTGTAGCCATTCCTTTTTGTTTTCCTTGACCTTCACACAACACTAGGGATCCTTTCTACAACTCAACAAAATGGCCTGGCTGTGCCTGACGCAAGCATGTATCCTGTGACATCAACTTCAGATGTGATTACATTGATGGACATTGGACTACAGAATCGAGCCGTTGGTTCTACTGCCTTGAATGAAAGAAGTAGTCGTTCACATAGGTTCTCCTTCATATTCATCCTCTAGAACCAAAACAAATATGTGTTTTCAACAGCCCTCCAGGTTTTTACACTGAATCTATATGTTTTCTTATGCAGCATTGTCACTGTTCACGTTCGCGGTAAAGATTTAAAGACCGGTTCCGTGCTATACGGTAATCTTCATTTGGTGGATCTGGCAGGAAGTGAGAGAGTAGATCGCTCTGAAGTTACAGGAGACAGACTAAGAGAAGCACAACATATAAACAAGTCGCTCTCATCTCTTGGAGATGTGATATTCTCTCTCGCTTCAAAGAGTTCTCATGTACCATACAGAAACAGCAAGCTAACACAGCTTCTCCAAACCTCTCTTGGTTAGTGAACTTTATATATGATAACCACATTCATGAATAAGAAATATCATAACTTTTGTTTCTATGTGATGTGGCTTATAGGAGGACGAGCAAAGACACTAATGTTTGTGCAACTCAACCCTGACGCTACTTCATACTCAGAGTCAATGAGTACCTTGAAATTTGCAGAGCGTGTCTCTGGAGTCGAACTTGGTGCTGCAAAGACAAGTAAAGAAGGTAAAGATGTTCGAGACTTGATGGAACAGGTAAACAGACACTTTATCTCCCCTCTCTCTCCCTCTGATCTCTCTTACCATTAACCTAAAGATAGAATGAATCATTTGTTGCTTTTACAGTTAGCGTCCCTTAAGGACACCATAGCGAGAAAAGACGAAGAGATAGAGAGACTTCAGCATCAGCCTCAGAGACTTCAGAAATCAATGATGAGAAGAAAAAGCATAGGACATACAGATGACATAAACTCAGATACAGGAGAATATTCATCACAATCAAGATACTCTGTTACTGACGGCGAAAGTTTAGCATCCTCTGCCGAGGCAGAGTACGACGAGAGACTAAGCGAGATTACGTCTGATGCTGCATCTATGGGAACACAAGGATCCATTGATGTTACCAAAAGACCACCCAGAATTTCAGACAGGTTTAAAACCACATCTTCATCTTGTTCTTGTGGTTTTAAAAGATATATCTTTTCTTCTTTTAACGTTTTAAGTATTGGAATTGCAGAGCTAAGTCGGTGACTGCAAAATCATCTACGAGTGTAACACGGCCACTCGATAAACTTCGGAAAGTAGCTACAAGAACAACATCGACCGTTGCTAAGGTCACGGGCTTGACATCATCAAGTAAAGGCTTAGCGTCATCAAGTAAGCAAACTTAAAACCTATAGGTTTTGAAGATTTTTTAAAAGCATTGATTAGTGTAAAGTAGGTTCAATCATCAGATTAATAATAAAGAGTTTTGTGACTTTTGTCTAATCGATGATGTTTTTGCAGGCATTAAGAAGACGGGAAGTACATCAAGTTTGGCAAAGTCTTCAAAACGGTGGGCGTAAATCACGTTTTTTTACTCATACATTACACGTAATTCACTGCAAATATATCAACTTTTTTGTTTCACAAAACTTTACGTACTTATTTCCCCTAAATCTCTAATATATGGCTTCGTTTGGGACTAGAAGTTTTGCAATATTTTCATGTTAATTTGTGTACAGAATTTTGTAAATACATACATAAATCTTATTATTCTCACGGGTCACGGCTTCTCTTTATCGAGTTTTTTTTTTTATTACATATTTTTAAGGTATGGTTGGTAATTTCTAGATTAACAAATCATACGACTGTGCAATTATATTAAACTATTTTGTGATTCCGTAAATTTAATAAACATATATAGTGTTATTCCACAATATTTTATTTTGTTATATTACCCCAATCACAACCTAAAAAAATCCATTCCCATCATTAGTATGGAACAAATAATTTGATTTATCCTCCTTAAAAGTTTATACCTAATGTTGTGATTCCTTGAGTGTATGAGTCACCTAACCTCCCAATAAAGCCTGAAACTTAATAGCTAATAAACTAAAAAGTAGAAAGATATAGAGAGCAAGAAAAGGAAAAACAAAGACAAAGTATAAAGTATAAAGAACTAAAGCAATCTACAGTATATCCCTATCTATTTATTCGATATTAAAACTTTATGGTTCTCTTTATTTGGTGGGTCTTGTCTAAAAGATCTCCTACAGGCTACAATATGAGGTGTAAAAACAGGAAAATAAAATATGAAGAAGAAGAAGGATGTGGGTGGGGAAAGAATAAAGGGTATATTCAGAGATTAGATTAGAATAGTGGGGTCAATGTGGAGGAAAGAAAAGTGGAGTGGAATCTCTTTGAAGCACCTTTCCACCTTGAATAATTTTAACTTTGCTCATCTTCTCTTCACACCAATGCAAATTCTCTTCGTTCATTTCATTCATCCTTAACACTCTTGAAACCACTTTCAAATCTATTAATCCCATCAATATCTCCATTTCCTCCTCTATACTCATCTTCTTCTTCCTCATGTATTTCCCTCCTCGACGCATCTCTTTCAGCTTCGTCTTTTTCTGTTCACCATTATATATCAACATAATGTTGTTAATAATATTAGAATACTACTCACAAAAAAAGTGAGTAAAAGACATTATTTAATAATGATAAAACTTAGAAAACTTTAATACTAATAAAAACCACTACACTACATGTCTTGGTTAAGTAAGACTATTTTTCATTGTTTTGAGAAGTGAGTCATGCATAAAGTAGTAGAAGATGTGGAAGTTGAAGTAGTCATATAATTTATATATATTGACCTTTGTGTTGACTTTCTTCATGAGATGTACAAGGGTTGGATCAACGGGGCCTCGTTTACTTCTCCCAAAAAAGGCTTTGATGATCTTCTGACAAGGCTTTTCTTTATCCGCTTGGAGAAAATTCATGAATGTTCTTATGCATTCCTCCATTATCATCAAGAACGAAGCTGACGATATCCTCGACCTGAAACCCTCTTCGTTCTCGTCTTCCTTCTCCTCCTCTTCCTCATAATCTACATATCCAAACAAATTAAAAATTTACCAAATCTTACCTAGAATATATAGTTACCGTATATACCAACATACCCTCAATGATTACCTTGGTATTCAGGAACAAGAAGCAATTTAGGAGCAAGAGTTCGCATGCGAGCATAAATCTCTGGTCTTCTTCCATGTTCATAAGGTTCATTTTCTACGTATCTTTGTAAAAGAATGTGAAACGTACGGAATTGGTCGGCGATTCCGGCGGGACATCCTACGTCGTTGAAGCTTCGTTGCGTGGTTGATCTTTTTCTCTCGAAGTTTTTGTAGTTCCAACTTAGAGCTTCCCATGTTAGACATATCTGTGCCACGTAAGCGGATTCTAGTTCCACGTAAGGGTTTGGTCTCGACCCATTGCTGCCTGGATATTGTTTTTGTTTTTTCTTGTGACCGTTTGATGATAACTTGTGAACGATCCTCTCCGAGATAGATCTTGGCTCCACCATAATTGACTTCAAAGATTCTATAAATAGACAAAAATTAGAAAATAAAATACAAACCAAAACCTATATATTGAACACTCTTTTCAATATTTACTGTATAATATATGATGATTTTCACCTGCTTCGTGAAGCTTTTGAGCAGAGATTCTAGTGAGAAAAGTCATTTCTTCGTCGTACTTTTGGAAGACGGTGTAAGATTCCCATTTAGGGCAACTCCGGCGAGAGGACGTTGAGAAAGGGTCGTCAGTTTTGACAGAGTTTCTCCATTCCGATGAGCTTTTCGACGTTGACCCATTCGTGCATGACTCTCCGAATATTTGTCCTCTCTCTTCTTCTTCTTCTTCCTCTAATTCCTCTGCTTTTATCTCTCTCATGTCAAAGCCCGATGATGGCTGTATCTCGTCGACATCATTCTTGATTCCTCCATTGGACACAAACTCTCTTGCTATAGCCAAAGAGCAAAGCAATCCACATATTTTTAGCTCAACCGGTTTATCATTGATTTTAAATCATAATTTTAATTATTGTCATGTGTATATATATATATTTTTAACTATGAAGAATATTTCATCATAAGCGTCACATGAATATACTAATACCTAATAATTAAATTCGGATATAAGACTTGTCGTTTCAGATTTTTATTTCACTGATTATTAAATAAAAAATGAAACCGTGTTAATTTTGGTTATTTGTAGAAAGAAAACTACTTTTGATTTGCATGTGAAGAATGAAAAATAAACATGTGAAGAGGTGAGGAGTAGAAATCATAATACCATTGTAACTTTTGTCATTGAACACCAAACCACTTTGGAAACGAGAGGGACCACGAGTACTAGTAGTATTTGGTTGCTTACGAACCAAATCCTCAACGACGTCGTATCGTGACACTCCTCCTACCTCTTCATCTTCGTCATCATCATCATAACGATCGTCAGGAAGATCTTCAACGCCATCATCTTCCTCTTCTATTGATGATTCACTGCGATAAGGAGAAACATTGGCAGAAGAAAAGTGCTCCTCTGTAGAAGAAGTGTTAGAATCTTGATCATCTTCTTCCTCTTCTTCGTGTTCATGAGTTTGATAGACATTATTGAACTCCTTCGTGTGTTGATTATTTACTCCTCCTTGAGAAATATTATTGTAAAACACTAAAGATTCTCCGTCGTCTGCTATATCAGCTATCAAATCCGGATTTGGATCTCTAGATATCACATGGTAACTTGAGTTACACGACATCTTGAGTTCTTCCCCTTCTTCTTCCTCTTCCTCCTCTTCTTCGGAATACCATGCCGCGGAATCATATTCATCTTCATTCCTACATAATAAGAAAACTATTAAGATTTGTCCCAACTGAGAACAATAATGTTTACCGATTGTTTTTTTTATCACTTTTCAGAACTATATGAAAAACTCATCAAAAGCAACCATTTACTTTATTTTTAGCTGTATATATGCTAACTTCCGGAAACACGTAAATATGAAACTACTCTACAAAACATTGCAGAATTTAAAAGATCTTCAATATAAAACTAAGCAATATGCTAAAATCCGAAAACAAGGGAAAATGAAACTTAGTATCATATACATATATATATATATATATATATATATATGTGTGTGTATAGAGTAAGGTGAGCATATAAGCATGTATAGATAGAGACCTTTGGAGGAGAGGGTAGCCGCCGATGAAGTGGAGAAGCTTGATTAGGAGGGAGACGGCGGAGTAGAGGAGGATGAGGAGAAGAAAGAAAGATGTTGAGACATTGATGAAGAGACTTGCTAGTGCTTCTTCATTTGTATAACATTGCATTTTAATTAAAACTCTTTTTCTCTCTTTCTTTTATCTTTTTGTATCTTTCTTCTTCTTCCTATCAAATGGAGAGAGAGAGACTACCTCGGCTACAAAATCAAAAGCAAAGTTTGTAGTTTTACAAAAATAAAAAATAGAAAGTTGAGTTGAGTGCGTCTCTTTTTCTTTTTTTTTTCTTTTTTTTAATTCTAATCTTTTAATTGTCTCAATACATGTTTATAAATTTGGACTTCTTATAATTTTCTTGAGACAAGATTATACGCCTACTCATTCTTTAAAGGGCATGCTGAAATTATACCAAGTGCCAAGTTTAAAGATCACTGAATCCCTTGAGATATATAACCCATAAGTATATCTCATAATCATTTGATTTGTTATGAATGAATTGTGAAATATACATGGGTTAGTTATTCTTACCCAAAACTTAAAATTAGCAAAACTTGTGGAAGATGAATGTAGTGGAAGACTCTATTTTTACCTGAAAGAATAAAAATAAAGTTGATGATGTTTACCGACTTACCAAAGGCAAGAATCCAATATATATTGAATATTATGGATGAAATAAAGAAAACTATCTTCGTATGAAAATTATGGATGGAGACAAGATAAAAAGAAGATTTCTGGAGCAACAAGAAAGTGAAGAGGCCAAAACCGTGTCACACGCTTCTCTCTAATGTAAACTTGTGTTTATAAGCTTTTGCTTTTCCAAAAGACATATTATACAATATACATGCATGTTACGTGTACAATTAACATGGTACATGTAAAGAAACATATTAATAATTTCATATAAATATATTTAACGTACATATCTAATGCATCTCTATATTTTATTGTTGTGTTTTGTTTTGAGAAAAATGGTAAATTTTTGACCAAAAAAAGAGTTGATCTACAGGCGCCATAGACTAATAAGTCTAGAATTTTAAATGGGCCGGAATTATACTAATTGGGCCCGTATTATACTTGGCCCAGGTTTGTTCACAAGTACTCTTGTGTTGCGTCTTTAACACACAGGTTAAGCTCGGTAGCGATTACCGACGAGAACCATGGCGGGTAAGCAGATCGGCGGAGACGGAGGTTTACCGGCAAATCTCGCCGGAATGACTAAAAGTCAGCTCTATGATATTATGTCTCAAATGAAGGTTCTCTCTTCTTTCTTTTCTATACTTTTCCGATTATCAGCTATAACACTATCCTTTACGGATTTGAATAGAGAACAATTGATTTCTTCTTCTTTTTTTCGAATTCTGTTTTTTTGATCAGTCGAATCTAATTGTGCAGACGTTGATTGATCAAAACCATCAACAAGCGAGGGAGATTCTGATTCGGAACCCTCTTTTGACGAAGGCTCTTTTCCAGGTTCTTCTTCACTTCGCTAATCTTTTCCATCTTCTAAATCTGCAATCCGTGTGGTCTTATAAGCAATGAGGAATTCTGATTTGGAGCTTCTTACTTGAGTAAATTGATTGGACTAGTTTGGGTTTAGTATTGTTGAAGAAGCAGGTAGGTTAACAATTAGGGTTTTGTGTTAGTTTCCAGATATGAACAATCTTTAGGTTTATGCCTCTATTTACAAATAGATTTCAGAATTTGTATATGGTGATGATGATGCTATGTTTGTTGAAATGCCAGGCACAAATCATGCTCGGAATGGTTCAGCCTCCTCAAGTGGTATGTACTTGCGTCCTCTTAAGTCATTTTGTTAATAGATTTCATTTCAAGCATCTTAAATTTTACAAAAATCTGTTTCTATTAGACTCCGAAAGTTGAGCCACAAGCTGTACAACAACCTCAACAATCTCATCAATCTATCCCGCCAAAGCCAAACGTTCAAGCTCATATGTCTTCTTTCCAAGGCGGTGGCAGTGTACATGAGCCAGCCAATACGATGCAGCCACAAGCCCCGATTCGAAAACACCCAACACCACAACCAATGCCTATGCCTCCACCACCGCCTTCTGTTTCTGCAAATAGTGCTCAATCACAGCCTCGTTTTTCGCATCCCCAGCGTCAGGGACATCTGAATCCTGCTGTCACTTCTATGTCTCATCCACAGTCTTCTCAAGTTCAAAACGCGCCTCCTCCGGCTTCCCATCATCCAACATCCCAGCAACCTCCTTTTCATCATCTTGATATACCAGCTTCCTCCACTCAGTTGCAACAACAACCAATGCACTCTGGTGGAGGTCCTCATGTGGCACAGCAACAGTCTAGACCATATCATCATCAATATGGACAAGCTCAAACTGGTCCAAACACTGGATTTCAGCACCATGGCGCACCTACTCAGCATCTTTCTCAACCCATGTATCATGTGAGTCAGAGTTATGACTTATGAGTAGCTATTGTCGGTTTCCTTTTATTTCCCTCATTGTGAATTATGAAGTTTTTGACTGACTAGAACTCGTTATTTGAGCCAATTTTGCAGTCAGGCAACAGACCCCCTGCTTCCGGTGGACCTCAATTCCCGCAGGGACAGCCACATCTGCCTAGTCAGCCAACATATCAGGTATTGATACTCTTACTTTTTGACCTTTAGGCGATATGTTTGATGTTTTGCAGACTGAGTATGAAATTATGTTGCTTTATCTATGTGCTTTCTTCCGAGCACTACACCTTCAACGAGTAGAGATTACCCTTTAATGAGAATTCTCTCAAACATCTATCATTGTTATTCTTAATCAGATATGAGAAATGATTTCTTCTGGCAATAATTCTTCTCATCTTTTTTCATTGTCAAGCTATCATCATATTTCTAGACTTCTAGTTCTGATTCCGTTAAAATCATGTTCTGCTTTAGATTAATAAATCATCTAAATGGAAACTCTACATCTTTTTGGTTTTGCTTTTGGGTCTCACTGCTTGTAATCTTGTTTATTGTTTCAGGGAGGAGGTCAATATCGTGGAGACTACAACAATAACCAATTAGCAGGTCTGATGGCTCAAGACAGAGGTCCTTCTTGGATGGCTGGCCAATCAGAGAGCTCGAACATTACTCATCTGCCAGGCTTAGGACCGGTGCCTCCACCAAGCCAAGTTGGGCCTGGAGGTGGCCCACCACCTCGCCCTGCACCGGTAATTTATCTTTTAACTGCAAGGCACAGCCATTGAACCGCTGTTACTGCTAGGATGTATATTCATGTCGATGACTCTGTAGTTTTATTAGCCCCCCCAAATCAATCAAATTCGACGTTCCTTTCCAGTAGATGTTGTAGTTGTCTTTTGCCGGAATTCAAAATGAGAATTTCTGATTACAGAGCAAAGAGCTTTTGTTATTTTTTGCTGATGATTGTGTTTTTCTTACTTGTGCAGATATCTGCAGAGATGGAGAAGGCACTACTTCAACAAGTGATGAGCCTTACACCAGAGCAGATCAATCTGCTGCCACCAGAACAGAGAAACCAAGTCCTTCAGCTTCAACAGATTCTCCGACAGTGAATCTCATAGATAATCGCTTGGTCTCCTCCATGTTAGAACTTTGAAGAGACAGGTTTTGGCTTTGAATGTAAGGCCTGAGTTAAGTTTGGGATAATTTGTAAAAAGAAGAAAAGTAATTAGATTTTTTCAAAGTTCAAGGTATCACTAAATACCTTTGGTCATATCCCCTGGAGAAAATTTATGTGTTCTCTTTGATTTAATGTTCAGTAACAATTTTCTTCCTGAATTTCAAAGTTACGAAATCTTGCTTACAGTTGTTTTGCAGACTCTTTTTTCACTCTTTTATTGCAGTTGTTCCAAGGAAAACAAATTATGCGAAGAAAATCGTAATTGCATACATGTTTTGATCATAAATTTTCTAAGAAAAATAAAATCGTCTGCATGTTTCTGGTGCTGTACTGTTACTACAATTGTTTTAGTAGATATGACTTAAAATATTAAGAAAGTATTAAGAATACTTAAAAGTGGAATTGAAGATTTTGTGGGTTAAGTGTCTTAAGTGTTAAGACTTCAGAGATTTGAGGAGCTAAACAACTCCTCCACATTCAAATGGAGTCACTTCCAAAATTTTGGTGGTTGGTGGTTCCCACAATGTTTTTGGATCCTTGAACTTGCCCATTTTTGTTCTCTGCCACCAAATGATGTGATCACCAAATCTATTAATAGAATACTTGTTGGTCCCAAATATTTATTTGTTTCCCAAAACTATCCCCTTCAACAATATATTGAATTATTTTTCATTTTTTTGATTAATGTGTTAAACATTTGTTCTAAGGTCTAACCATGAAAGAGAACCTTTAAACTTATATCTTAGAAAGTTTGGATTCATTGATTTGTTGATCATTTCCAAAAGGTAAATCATTTTTTTCATAGACCATGTTGTAATAAAAGTAATATCCCTGTAGAACTAGAAACAATCAACCACTATGCAATTGAACTATTCAAAATTAGGCATTTTGATGTATTTTTTATATAAAAATATATGCAATAAGATGAAAATGAAGAAAAAAGCCCCACATATTTCCATCTTCTTTAGGGCATGTAATGGTCCATTTCAAGCTGTCCTCCCTAGTTTCATGGATGCATACATTGCATCTATTTCCCCTTTTTCTTTTTCCTCGTTATATATAATTTTTCCTTTTCTATGTTCAAGTTTTATCTTCTGCTTTCGACTAATTTATTTTGAGATTAATTCATCTTTAAAGCTCTAGACTAAGGCACAACCATTTTGAGAGCAACACATGCCATGGATCATCCACTTCCACTTTTTGGAGTTTTCTCTTATAAGTTTGACCATTTATGAGTACACATGCCATGGATAAATTTGACCAAATGGACTAAAGGAAAATGAAATTTAATATTATTGATGATGAAACAGAAACACTAATAGTAATACAAACTAGTAGTATTATTACATGCTAAAAGAAGAACAGATATTTAGAAGTTTCACAAATGTTCTTCCCAATCATGTTTACAATGAATTGGGAACATCAATCACAGTCTATGAACTATGGAACCGTCATTCATGCAATAATTCATTCAATAAAAGGAAATTAAAGCTATGTTTAGATAAGTACATAGTCCACACAAAAAAAGGAAGAAAAATCTTTGGTTGTTCAACGATTAAACACGTCCCTTCAAAGTCTACAATCCACATTCTTTCACAAATTGCATAAAACCTCTCTTTGTCGTTGTGTTTCGTTTCGGAGACATACATCATTATGTCTTTCTTTCGATAGTAACAAGTGAAGGGTATTTTTGTCATTTTCTTCCACTGCTCCTGATGTCCAAGTCCAGTTGTTGTTCAAGTTTATCATCTTTGCTTGTCTTTATTTGACCTCAATCAAAGTTGCTGATGCAAAAATTTAATCTATATTGTTGTAAATATAATGTAGACACTTCCAAATATTAAATATTCTTTTTATTTTTCTTAAAACTGAGATTTGATGACTATTGTTTTGGACGTTCAAGGCTTTCCAGCTGTGGCTGATTTGAAAATTTGAAGAGATTATATGTATTTTTCCTTGTTTTTTACTAACATTGATATATATTTCTTTGTTTCATACAAAAAAATAATAAGTTTGAATGTTTGATACTACATTTACGTGACAACATGATTTATATTTTCTATAAACTGCCTTATAGGCTTATATTCGAACTTATTATACACTAATCGTATTATAGTTTTTAACTAGCTAAGCCGAAATAACATTCCTCATTACTATTCTCTAAAGTGTGATTGATGAGGAGGCTTCGCTTCTACAACTTTCAAAACACTTTAAGAATCAATCATATTGTCAAAATTATTGTGGGATCTTACTAAAACTTATGTCAAAAATATGGTTGGATAGACTGACACTAATTCATTGTGGTTCCGACTTTTGTCTGCTCGGTAAAATTTTGATCGTTATGTATCCCCACTTTGAATGCAATCTCGAGGCAGTATATATATTTGTAATGTCGAAGTTACACAAGTATACATATCATATGGCATCGAGATTTCTTGAAATTAATCTTTAAAAGTATCTTTTTAAATCCAAAAAAAGGAAGAAAATTAGAAAGACAAAAAAAGGAGAGCAAAAAACAAAAGTCAAAGGGTCCACGATGATGAATGGAAGACAGAACTCCCATCCCTCCCTTGACCCATCTCCACTGCCTCACGTGCCTTTGCCTTCTGCGCATTTTAATATTCCAATTAAAAATCGATATTTAAATCATCTAATTATAATCACATCAAACCATATAGTTAAATTAAGAAATAAATAAATCATAGCAAACATCACCAGTCTTACGAGAAAATTTTAATTAAAAGTTATAATTCTAGATTCTGTACCTGCATGGATTCCACAGCATCAGTCTCCGAGTTAAAGTCATAATACGAACTTGCTGCTGTAAGCTTCATAGATAAAAACTGAGTTCACATAAAAAAGAAAGTAAATTAGTATAATTATTGAAACGAATGGAATTGGTTAGATGACCTATAACTTAAGAGAAATTAATTGTTATTGTTATACCTCGACTTGATTTTGTAAGGACTGGACGTAATTAATTATCTCATCAAGCATAGTAGCCATTCCCATTGTCTGCATCACCAAATATATATTCAATAAAAGAACTAATAATATATTTTCTTAAAGTCTAAGCAAAATATAATCACCTTATAACATCCGGGGACTATATCTTGCAAGCATTTCAATCTCTCGTTTATTTTCCCTCGTCGAACCTGAAAGTTAATTTTAATTTTTTTACTCATAGTTTTCATTTATATTATTTATGTACACTATAATTTGTATAGAGAAAATCAATTTTACCCGTTCTGCTATGCTGTGGCTATCAGTGGCTTGGCCTCTTCTAGCTCTAACATGAACAACTTCTCTCTCTTTCTCTTCTTCTCTATTCTTCGACCTCTTCCCTCTCCTTGAAGAATTCTGTGATATCAATAAGAAAAAAGAGAAAAACAAAGTTAGATTAATTCATAGAAACTGAGAGTACTCTAATATATGTGTGTGAAATTAGGGTTTCTAGGTTAATAAAATACATTTTTTGTCGAAATATTTCCATTTATGGAAACTTGAGCAGAAGAGGTAGAGAGAGTTTGATCAGAGACACTGTTCTCCGACGTAGAAACAGCTTCCATTAATGATTTTCTCTTCTTGGTATCGAATTGTGAAGAAGACTCTTCGTTGTTTTGGATATTAGAAGGGAAGAATATCCCTTGATGAAAATTATTCTCGAGAGATTTTCCGGGAAAATGATCAGGGAATTGATTATGAAAGAAAAGAGAATCGAGAGAAGAAGAGAAAGGAGGAGGAAATGTTTGGAAATGATGAAGCGTGTTGCTCAGTTCTGCTAGTTGTCTTATGGGATCATCCATTGTAAATGTCTGAAAATCAGAAGAGAGATTCGCCATTTCTGAGTTTCAATTTTTATTTTTTTTTTGAAAATTGGTGAAAATAGAAAGTGGCTGTTTTCGAGCGAGTGGCAATGTTTATATATAGACTAGAGTTTTCTTATTATTATTTTTTTGAAAAAAATTGGAATAAAAGTGGGGTTAATCAAAAAGATGAGAAAATAAAAAAGGAGGGCCAATGAAAGTGAGAGTTATGGGATTTTTGTATAGGAGTGGGTCACACATAATTTATCAGGAGATATATCCAAATAGAGAAGTGGGCCAACGTTTGGTAGCCGGACCAGTGAGCACTGTTTAAGCAAACTTCTTTCATTATTTCTCAAGGGGGAAGTACTTACTTAAGACCTCCTCAACAAAGTATTTTATTTCAATTGGTGCTCCCTTTTCTGCTTTCTTCTTCTAGTCTATTGTGATTTGTGACCAACGAGCGAGTAATCCAATCCTATTATCGTACATTGATTGCATTTGCTATATGGATTTAAGATTTCATTGGTTATACAGTTTTAGTTATTTTACCGTTTAGTATTAAACACTTTGGTAAGAAGAATAAAAAGTTGTATGGATTATATTCAAGAATAGTTTGATTGATGATATTCACTGGTTTCAAATAGTATTAACATTTTTAGTTAAATAGTACCTATTTATGTTAAACAAAAGAAATATTTTTGTATGATACTTATAATGTGATGTGATAGTATACGAGCTAAATTAATGTTGGCTATTTATAATTTTTTTTTTTTTTGGAAAACAATATGTGGATTATGCAGATTTACATCCGAATTAAGACGTATCGACCACCTTGCCACAAACTAGTAGCAGAATACATGTCATGATCGATTTATCTATATTTATAGTTTATTGAATAAACATAATTAATTAACTTAGCTAGGTCTACTTTGAAATTTAAAATGTGGTCTAAGTTGAAACTTAAAATGTCGAAATCAATATAAGTTCGTTTTAACTTGGTTTGGTGTCTCTAGACTTCTGAAAACGTTTTTCTTTCTGGTATATTTTACTATATAGTACAATTAGGTTCCTATCAAATTAAGTAAATTGACCTATCACTATATACCATTTTCAACTGATCAAATCACATGCAGTTACATATGCATTCAAGACTCAATCTAACTTGTTGTTTTGACTTTAGGCATTGTTATTTTTAATACAGTACTTAACTAATTGACACACCGGAAGTGCTGATAACAAGCATAAATGGTCAAATCTTTTGAATAATTGTTCGACAATCTTTTTAAACCCCTTGATTTTTTAATTCTTTTTGATAAAATAAAACCCCTTGAATTTCCAAAGCTTTTTAGGAACAGACGACATATATAAGATTTTGAACGAGTCTTTAGTCCCTAATAGTGTTGGACAAAAATAGCAGCCAATTCAAAGTTTTTGATTTACAACTGAAACAAATAGCAAACCCCAACTTGAAGAAAGAAATCCAAAAACGACATAACTGAGGAAAACAGTAACTGAATACAAGATGTATGCTACATATCAAACTTTACATAACATACCAGGCCCGACCATGAGTGTATTACTGGGTCTAAAAAAACAAAACAAATAACAAAAACATAATTGTAAGAAAGAAAAAGTCAATTGATGGCAAAAAAAAAAAAAAAAAAAAGAAAGAAAAAGTCAAAAAAAAAATTTGTAAAATTTGAGACCATAAAAACTAAAAGAGTAGTAACTACTAAACATTCAAAAGAATTTTACTAAAAAATGTTTTGTCTTCAATTTTAAATACATTTTGAGGTTTATTAGTTTGATGGGTTTTAGGCATGTACCTGACTTGTTACACACATGATACACCCAATCGAAAAAAATCAACAAATAGAACGGAACCGGAAAACGATATCACATAGTATAAGACTACATAGCTTAGTTTTGGTTTTAAAGAAAACTCTGATAAAAAAAAACCGGTAGTTCGACTTCTTTGCATGTGAAACTAAACTTCCTTAGTAATAATACTTAGCTTGTTCAACTTTTGTTATGGTCATTAATTAATTATCTCTTTACTTAGAAAACAAAAAGTCCTATAGTCTGTAATTAGGTTGGTGCCAAGCTGTTCCTCTTTAGGAAGATGGAACTTGAAGTTGAAATTATCGTACCTATAAAAATTATTACTTTGAAAGACATATTACCTAGGTTTGCCTAATACAGCTCCACTAAATCAGACTCGATTACGCAAAATAAACATAAACTTCGAAAATACAAATTTTCTTCTGTTGCTAATTCATATCAAATTATGTATTAAGATCTCAAATATAACGAACGATCCATAAACATATAATTTAAAAGGTCCTCTTCTTTGTCTCTTTATATATATATACACGTAAATATGGGTGACCTTACATGTTTTGATCTTCATATTCATCTACCTTCGGCGAAGGAAGACATCGAAATGGAGTTCCTCGAGTACTCCTCAACGATGCTATCATCATGTCCAGCCGCTCCACGTCCACTACTTCTTCTACTCTTAAAACTGTTTGGTTCGCTTCCGTTTAATCCAAAAGTTCTTGAACCGGCTCCTGTACCGGTCCCGGTACTTGTATAGCCGCCTCCTCTACGACCTTGGAGTCCAGGCCGACCCGGTTTAGGCAATCGTCTCTGTTGTGATGTTGATTGGTAGGTAGTCCTCTCTTGTGATGTTGATTAGTAGCTTAAATGTAAAACCAAACAATTTTCGTGGGTCAATAAAAGCAAAAATGAAAAAAAATATTCGATCTCTTAGTCCGGCCCATGATCAGTTTCAGGCCCAATTCAATCCGTCGCATTATTAAAAATCTCTGAAATCGACTTTTAACTTGTGAAACCGTCACAGTCGCCGGGAAAAAATCACAGATTTCTTCGACGCCGCCGATGAGGTTCCGGTACGCAATGGTTTGTTCGTCGAATCAGAACCGGAGCATGGAAGCTCACGCTCTTCTTAAGAGACAAGGACTCGACGTTGCTTCGTACGGGACTGGGTCACATGTAAAACTACCTGGACCATCTCTGAGAGAGCCAAACGTTTACGACTTTGGAACTCCTTACAAGCAGATGTTCGATGAGCTCAGGCGCAAAGATCCTGAACTGTATCCTCTTAATCCGTTCCTTTCTTTTGTTGCTTACGGATCATGATTTTTCGAATCCCTAAGTTTGCTTTGGTCACTGAATCAGTCTCAGTCTCCTTCTAATTCGATAATTTGCTTACTTTCTTAGTCTCCTTGAAATTGTTTCCTAATTCACATTTAAGTTTCTTGGTTTGATTTAAGGTATTGATTCTGGGAAAAAGTATGTTTTCTTCTCTCCAAATGACTGAAGAAAAAGTGTGTGCGTTTTAGTAAATATACGAAATTTCTTGCTTGTAGCTATTGTGAAGCATGTTCATTGGGTTGTATAGGGAGATTTGTAAGCTTGAAGTTTGATGCACTTAACTGTTTTCATCAGATACAAGCGGAATGGTATTTTGCAGATGATTAAGAGGAATTTATCCGTGAAACTTGCTCCTCAAAGATGGCAAGATAATGCTGGTGATGGTGTGTTTGATGTGGTTATGACTTTTGAAGAAAAGGTTTTCGATTCAGTCCTTGAAGGTAATTGAAAAATCCTCCCTATTTTACAGTTAGATACTTTGTTTGAAAATTGCTTCATCCTGATTGCTCACTACGTACATATTGATCACAAACTCTTATAACATTGGAAGAAAAAAATCCTGGTATCAGTAGATTTGTTCATCAACTTATCCCATTTGAAGAAAATCGAAATGTTGACACTTTGATCTTCTACATGCATTGTTTCCGAACAATCTTCTCATTTGGTAAATTATGTTAAACTAGTTAGGTTAGATGTTTACATATGTGAATTGATGAAGTCTAAGTCATGTGAAACTCAAAAGTTCTGCTTAGTGATTGCCGTTTCCTGTAACTTAGTTTACTTTTTTACCTTGCTGTAATTGTTAGCTGAAAACCCGATTGCAATCATGGTTTGATAGAACTGTCGGTTTTCTTGCTGCGTGAAACATTCCTGTGTCTTAATATCTTTATCTCATCAAGTTAGATTTGTCCCCAATCTGCAGATCTCAACAACAGAGAACAATCACTTACGAAAACAATACTTGTGATGAACTTGGAGGTTAAAGATAACCACGAAGAAGCAGCTATAGGTGGCCGACTTGCCTTGGAACTCTGTCAAGAGATTGAAGGGAATGAAACATGGGAAGATACGATCGATGACATTGTTGCGGGTTTTGAAAAACAACACAGGCGGAAACTGGTCTACAGCATCTCATTCTACTGAAGATACCATCATCAGTCGCATTAACGGTCAGATTATGTAGAGTGTTCTTCTGTGACCCCAGTCTTGAGATGTTGAACAAATTATTTTTAGTTCATCGGTTTTATATGTTTTAGGGTTAAATACTTGAGAGTGTAGAAGAAATTGCATGTTAGAAACTGAGAATTCGTCTTCCAAACACATTCTCTTGTGTTGTTTCTCATTACTTGAAAGTTGAAACAGAGCCTTGTCAAAAAAAGTAATAAAAATATAAAAGATAGGTGACACACGACATGTCTTAACCAAGCATTACTTCATGTTTAATGTCACAATCTAAGTTAACGTGTTTATATAAAACCCAAGTCGTGTACCAATTGAATTAACCCTACCCCTAAAATCCTGTACAAGTCAATTCAATGTTTCTAGTTAAATCCAAAGCCCGTGAGATCAGATATTTAAAGACACCCAATGACGAAAAGTCTCTTTAAAATTCATAACCTTGACTATATAACGTCCCACGGTTCTAATTGTTAGTTTCAGCAGACTCACAAAATAATGAAAAAGAGCCAAGAAACGCAAGAAGACTCTCTTCAACAAGAAAGTCGTCATCAACTTCACCAAATCGTCATATCCAAGATATTAAGATCTCATAGATTCTTCCAAAACCTCGTCTTGTATTCGTTTCTTATCGGTTTCGGATTCGGACTCGGCTTCATACTCAACGTCCATATAAGAAACGTCTCTTTCAATCCTCAACTCTTTCGTCTATCTTCACTCTCCCCATCATCCTTCTCTACACCACCGCTTCAACCGCAGCCAGAAATAGTCGTTCCCTTGAATGATACGGTTGTTGCGACTAATGATGATGACCATGAAGTAGGGCAAAAGGGTCATTATCTGATGATGCCGGAGAACGTGGTGCATAACATGACGGAGGAGGAACTCTTGCTACGTGCTTCGAAGATTCAAGAAAAGACGTTGAAGATGACAAAGAAAGCGGCGTTTATGTTCCTGACGAGAGGGAAGCTTCCTTTGGCTAAACTGTGGGAGAGATTTTTCAAAGGCCATGAAGGTCTTTTCTCTATTTACATTCATACGAGTGACCCTTTTTACTTTGACGATCATACGCCCGAAACTTCGCCGTTTTATCGCCGGAGGATTCCAAGCAAGGTCAGTAGTCAATTTCCTCATTAATTCCCCTCAGATTATATAATTGATATAGTCGAATTCTTCATAGATAAACTTAATTAGCCTAGATAATCTTGATATAGATATTTAAAGATATATTTGCGATATTCGGGTTATTCAGCCTAGATAATATACTAGAATTTAGATATTTATACTTACATCCATATGTTTTTGGGATTTTTTATAAAAATATATATATAATTTACTTTGAAAATTAGTTAACGTAGAGTATATATACTCCAAAAAGGGAGTACCAAAACAGTGTTTATAATTTTTTTAATAATATAAATTAGTTGTTTTCTTACGGATTAATCAGCCAAAATAAAGTCGCACGTCGTCTTATAAATATTACCTACACTACACATACATGTCGACCAAAAAAGCTACTACGACATATAACCTAGTAGTTGTAAAGAAAAACATATACAGTATAATCTACTTTGAAAACTAGTGGTGCTGCATAAAAGTATACTTAGGAGGGTATGACAAAATTAACGACAGTGTTTAATTATTATTCATATTATTATGATTATTTTCAACTAGTCATGTCTTAGCATTTTAAATTATGATTACGAAACAAAGGACAAGTATAATAGTACGTAATGTTCAAGGTATAGTATACTAGTTCAAAGAAAAACGTAGATCCGTATCCTTTTTTATTCCCTAAATACGTTTCAAACCGGCTATATATTTATACCTTCTTTTTTTATAAGAGAAAGGTGAATTATAAAAAAACAAAAATCGCTTGTCGAAGATATTAGAAAAGTCGAGATGACTTTATTTATGCATTTGTTTTTCTAAGATATAATAATATCTCTTACTTATCATCGTCATTCAACTAAGACACGAATGCTCGATCACTTGAAGATCATACTAGACATTTTTTTCAATTGGGTTTAAAATAAAATCTAATTCCACGCATAGGGTGTGTAAAGACCACAAAGTCTACTAGACCAATCATGGGTTTGGGGACACTAGTATAGTTTTATCAATTTAAGAGACTAGGCTATATTTTAAGAAAATAAAACCAAAAACTTTGTCGGTAAATGCTTCATTTAAAAGGTTAATGGTGGAGGGTTAAAGAAGTTTTTTAGTTTCTTCCTATAAATCAATTATTTTATTTGGCTAATATTTTTTTCTGTCTTGAATCACCTGATGTCTGGCCGTTCTGGGTAACACCTATAGCTAGTTAGCCATTTAATAATATGGTTAAAAAAGTTGAATTTTAGTGCCTTTCGTACATGTCTACGTATGACTCTTAATTTCCCTTTCTAAAGATATCAATATCATGAAATACTATATAAATATAAAATCGTTGAGTAGTCTATTATACATACGTACCGACATGAATTTTAAATTAATCAACTAAGTTGTTAATTAATAAAAATATCACGACTCATGTACGAGGATCTCGTTGTGTTTTTGAAGGAAGTGGGATGGGGAATGGTGAGCATGGTGGCGGCTGAGCGACGGCTACTGGCAAATGCTCTGCTTGACGCCGGAAACCACCGCTTCGTCCTCCTCTCGGAATCGGACATTCCTCTCTTTAACTTCTCCACCATTTACTCTTACCTCATAAACTCGCAACACTCCTACGTCGACGTCTACGACCTTCCCGGACCAGCAGGTCGCGGCCGCTACAACCGCCGTATGTCACCAGTCATCAGCCGCACCAACTGGCGAAAAGGCTCTCAGTGGTTCGAGATAGACCGTGAGGTAGCTTTAGCCGTAGTATCGGACACAACTTACTTTCCTGTGTTCGAGAAATATTGCCTTTGGAATTGTTATGCCGACGAGCATTACTTGTCAACATTTGTCCACGCCATGTTTCCGGGGAAGAATGCGAACCGGTCACTAACGTGGACGGATTGGTCACGGAGAGGTCCACATCCGAGGAAGTACACAAGGCGGTCGGTGACAGGGGAGTTTCTGCGGAGGGTGAGGAATAGAGAACAAGGGTGTGTGTATAATGGGAAGAAGAGCGAGAAATGTTACTTGTTCGCTAGGAAGTTCGATGGTAGTACTTTGGATAAGTTGTTATATTTTGCTCATAGTGTTATGGGATTTTAATTTTCTTCGTTATAACCATACGACTAAGCCAATTCGTGTTTGGTAAATAACCCGTGTTTGTGTGCTTGGATTTTAAAATCCCATTTGTGATTACAAAACTTTTCCACATGATTTACATCTCCATTTTTCACAGATTTTTTTTTCTTCTGATTGTCCAAATTATTCTTACCTATACCAATACGTTTCAGCCCATTTGTATTGAAATGCCCAATTTTAGTTACAAGTCTTGTCCTTTTCTTTCCGATGAAATTTACTCTACATATTTATGGGAAGTGACATTAGCAGGATTGAATTAGTCCATTTTAACAAATCTTCTTCATCCATATACATATGTATTTAATTACGATCTCTTAAGAGAGGCCCATTTCCGTTTTAACAAAATCTTCTTCATCCCTGATAGTGAGAATTTCAATTTCAATGTCGCCGATCATGTCGACGGTAAATCCCTGCATCTTTCTTCAAGACGCTTCTCATAGTTCCCTATTTTCTCGCCATTTTATGATGAATGATTTCATATAGTCACCTAGATCTCTTTGAAAAACCTTTTTTTAAGACCTCGTATGAATCTGATAGACTTTATAGATCTTCGTACATGAATCCGATAGACATAGATCATTGTTTTAATTTTGAACAGTAGATTTTGTTCTCTCTTTGTGCAACATCACAAAATTTAAGTTTGAACCCTAGAAAATTTAGGAAGCTATATTTGTTAATAGTGGTTAGTTATCATACATGTATTATTGAATTAATAAAGTTAGAGAGATTAATACAAATAATAAAGGAAAGTGGTATAACTTGCAATATATAAAATTCCTAAATACAAGGAATCTTTAATACTTTTGCAACACTAAACACAAATTGCTAGACTGCATATTATGAGCAACCTAGTTTCTATAATTTTTCTTTTATAGTAATATACTTTTCTCATTGTTTGACGAATACTTTTTTGGGAACTGTGAATTTTTATATGTTTTTCTTAAAATTTATAGATTTATAATAAAATTTTAAAACATTAAACTATATATTTTACTATATTTATTATATATAATTTATCTATATATTAAACCATATTGTTTTGCCTATGACATCATTTTTTTGCACGGCTCTGTATTTAAGTGATGTTAATTAGAGAATGTCAGTTATATGATTGGCTCGTTGAGAGTGGTCAGATTGCTATGAAAATTTCGAAATTTCGTTTTGCGGCTCTAAAGATCGGCTTACTGTCAGCGTCACTATTTCATATGAAAGTCCTCATGGTGGGTTTTTATAGGTGGATAAGACTTTCATGTTTTCTAAATAAATTTTATTTTGTAAATATATAGAGTTACCAAAATATATGATTTGACAGCTTATTAGTTTTTACGGTTTGTTTTTCGTTGTTTGATTAGGTGATTCGTTGTTCACTTACGTGACTAATATGATTGTTTATTGATAAGATTTGGAGATGACTCGAGCTCATATAAACTAAGCCATTGATGTCGAAAAACTGTTTAAAAAATTTAGTCGCTAATGTATACTCACGCGGCTGTATTGTCCCGTACGCGGCCACTTTTATTTTGTATTGAAGTACTAACTTACGTTTTAAAAATTAGACTGAAACTCAAACTAAAATCTGTTTTGTCCCGTACGCGGCCATTTTTATTTTGTATTAATGTTCTAAATTACATTTTAAAAATTAGACTCAAACTCCAACTAAAATCTCCAGCCAGCATATATATATAGAATGTTGCTTAGTCAATAGTAACAAAATAATTGCAAATGTAAAGGCTGCTTCCAAGAAAAAAAAGGCAGTCCTATATCTTTTAACTTGATATCTTACAAAGTTATAAAATGGATTACTCACATCATAGTCTTTGAAAAACTAAAATTATTATGAAAAGGTACATATTAACACACCCAAAAATAAAAAAAAATAAACGTTCTTGAGTTGGCAACCCCTAAAAGTGGATGGCAATTCAGAAATGGGCTTTTAATGTTTAGATTCCATAAAAAGTGAATAGATGGTTCTTATTCTGTGTATGTGAGATATCAATATCATCGTGACAAAGACTATGTGACAATTACCATACAATTTATCATGGAGGCAAAGCATTACAATTATAATGCTACCAAAAATATTTTGAAGTTAAAACAAAAAAAACTTATTAAAGTTAATTAAAAGCAAGATTTTCGACAGAGACTAAACAGAGTCGATTGAAGCTAAAAGCACGACAAGTTTTGAGAGGATGATTGAGATTTGTAACTCACCCGACAAGAAATTACCCGAAAAGGACAAACCAATTCAATGAACCTTCGTCGAAATCATTCACTTGACCCTTTATATAGTATAGTTTATATTAACACATAAGAACTTGGATAATTTTAGTTTCCTTTAACGCATGACATTTCTATATTAAATAAAAACTATTGTTGTTTTTTGTTCTCCTGCTTAACTTAAAATGACAGCTATTAAATTATCAGGATATTTTTGGAAACCGATGTAAACCGAAAAAAGGTTATTATAAGACTTTCTTTCCTTCTTTCTTATTTGCTTAAAAGATATATAGTTCAATTTTTTGTTTTCTTGCTTAAAGAAAAGATAGTTCAATAAAATTGTATCTATATAAAAGGGATTGCTAAATAGACATACACCGTATTTATCGGACGAGACCAAGAAGTTCAGGTTATTGCAAACTTTGCCTTTTTGACATAAACTTTAGAAAACAAATCTGAACCTGTCTTTTTCTCTGATTTTCATAATTTTTACTAATTAGGTTAGAGAGGAACAAACATGAATCCGAATTATATAGACAATCAATTTTTCATAATTAAGTATGTTGATATGATGATATCAATAGTGTTAATATTCTTACAAGATAAAGAAAGGAACAAAAATTCTTCGAAGAACGGACCGGATCGATCGTATACTCGTAGTGCTCTCTCTACAAGAAGTAATCATGTGGCATATGGATCACGCTTTATACTAGCAGTTAGATCTAAAACCCAATCGGGTGGGAAGATCGGAACCGTCCATTTGTCAACAAAGGAAGCTTTCTAAATTGGAGTTGACGTCAAAAGTCTCCCTATTTATGACGCCATAAATAGATTATTCGCGTGGATCAGACTTCGGACTTCTTTGGATATTGCCAGGTTGTTTCCTTTGTCGTTCTTCGAACTTTCTTTATTTTTTTTTATTTTTTTTTGGTTTTTGTGAGACTAAAGACTAAAACTATATAAATATCATCGCCGTATAAGATTATGTCAAAACATTACAAAACCTAGTTTTGATCTAAGCGCTCTCTCTCTAACTCTCCCTCTCTTTCTCTCACAACTCACCAGAACAATTCCATGGCAGGGAAGAGGTTATTTCAAGATCTTGATTCTGACCAAGAAAATAAGTCCGAGAAACGGATTAAATCTGTACTACCATCCCTTGCCTCGTAATTTTTCTCAGAAACTTTTCATTCTTTTTTTCTTGTATTGTGTTTATGATGAATCATTTCTACAAATCTTAAGTTTTGTTTGGAACATGTTCAGTGTTCAATCCTCTTTTTTTCTTACACATCTTATCCTTAAAATCTAAATATAAATATATGCTTGTATTTTATGTATATGTTCTATTCACTCTCTCTCTTATCCTTAAAATAATATCTCCTTTAGATCTTACTACTCTTGGATTTTATTTTCTATTCACCTTTTTCTGATAAATTTTTGTTATATTTTTTGTTTCTTGCAGGCCAATTTCCAGTGTGTTTGGAGCATTGATCTCAGAAAACACCCTTCGTTCTGTCCTAGAGCCCGTTATTAGAAAAGTTGTAAGTATACTATAATAATTCCACTTCTATTTTGTTATTTCTAAATACTTGTTCTAACTTCTAATTAATGTAGTGGATATATATATATATATATATATACATGGATATTTCAAATGAACGAGTTGAGAATTAGAATTTCATACTTACCATGTTTAATCAACTACACATACTTAAAGTAACAAGTGTAATTTAACATACAAATATACTAGTCTAGCATTGACGATGTCTAGTGTGCGAATTGGAACTTGATAAAATAAGAAAATTTCGATCATGTTGCTAATACTATATACATTTTAGGTAACAAACATATGCATGTACATGCATAGTTGCATTCTTATATCATATATATACACATACGTTATTAAGATAGTACTAAATATTTACAAAGTTATAAATCTTTTTAGTATTATTAATAAACAAGACCTCTCTAACCTAACATTTCAATCAACTATATCTAGAAATAAAAGACAAAATAATGGTCCACACACGTACACACACACATATATGCTAGTACCTTTTAAAAGATCTATATATTGGCCTACATATTTAATTTATTAGTATGTATTGTTTAATTTGTGTAATAAGGATATCAAATTATTTGTTAATATAAAACAGATAAGAGTGTTTTATAACTCTACTCGTTTTGGTAACGTGACCAGGTAAGACAAGAAGTGGAATATGGAATTAGTAAACGATTTCGATTATCTCGGTCATCGTCTTTCCGTATCGAAGCTCCGGAGGCGACTACTCCGACACTGAAGCTAATTTTCCGTAAGAACTTAATGACACCAATATTTACAGGGAGTAAAATCAGTGACGTGGACAACAATCCACTTGAGATTATCCTTGTTGATGACTCAAACAAGCCGGTGAATCTCAACCGTCCAATCAAACTAGACATCGTTGCTCTTCACGGAGATTTTCCTTCGGGTGATAAATGGACTAGTGATGAGTTTGAGAGTAACATCATCAAAGAAAGAGATGGGAAACGGCCGTTACTTGCCGGAGAAGTAAGTGTGACGGTGAGAAACGGCGTTGCAACAATCGGAGAAATTGTGTTCACAGACAATTCGAGTTGGATTCGTAGCCGTAAGTTTAGAATCGGTGCGAAAGTTGCGAAAGGGAGTAGCGGTCAAGGCGTTGTGGTTTGTGAAGCGATGACTGAAGCGATTGTTGTTAGAGATCATCGTGGAGAATGTAAGTTTATTTTTCTTTATTACTAAATATTTTACCTAATTAGAAATTAATGAATATATAACAAATAAATCTATGCATCATATATAATGAGTTTTGTGCATATATTCATTAAGCAGTACTCCACTAGGGGATGTGATAGTAACATATCACTAGTTTCAATTATCTTTGACCTGACCACATTTGGCATCTTCTTATGGATTACCCTACTATCAATCATACATAACCTTTAAGATAATCATTTATACAACACATGTGCATCAGAAATCCATTAAAATGATGTTTTGTTTTCGTCAAAATTTATTTGCATAATTTCGTTTTCAAATTTATTAACATATCAATCTATATTGATGCTTTTGGCTTTATCTTCTTAAAAAGAATCTTAGTTTTTCTAATTAAACACTAGTATAGAAATATAAAATTTTTTGGGTATTACAAAATTGTTGTATCTTGTCATGATATGTTTTGGGCTTTTGGCTACAAATATTAACTATACTTGCTTTAATTTGTCTTAATATATATACACATTCAATTTTTAATTCTTAATTAGAAAAAAACTACTAAAAGTATTTTCGATGTGGACCGTATGCAAACGACTATCCCACTTTATACAAGAGCCTATAAGTCTTTGGTCAATCAATGCTTATATCGTATTAATTAATACTCTGTATATTTTCCGAATCTTATAACAATCAACAAACACATGCATAAAGCGAATACATATAAAGAAGATACATAGTAGAAAACTAGATATAATTCTAAATAGTTTTGTTTTGTACAACTTGGGGTTGGTGAAGTGTACAAGAAACATCACCCACCAATGTTAGAAGACGAAGTGTGGCGGCTAGAGAAGATAGGCAAAGATGGGGCCTTTCACAAGAAGCTCTCCTCTCGCCACATCAACACTGTCCAAGACTTTTTGAAACTATCCGTCGTTGACGTCGACGAACTCCGTCAGGTTTAAATTCTTAGCTTATTTGACCCCTAAATTTTTATTATTATTAGAGAACTAATAGGAATAGGGGTTTGTTGATGTACAGATTCTGGGGCCTGGAATGTCTGATAGAAAGTGGGAAGTAACATTGAAACATGCTAGAGAGTGTATTTTGGGAAATAAGTTATACATTTCTAGAGGACCGAATTTTTTCATGATTTTGAATCCGATATGCGAAGTTATGAAAGCACTTATCGATGGTCATGTTCTCTCTAGTCAAGAATCCCTCAACCAGGTATTGAATGGTCATTTTCTCTCTATTAAAGAAGTTAAGCAATTATTGATAGCTCAATGATTGTTTATTAGTTAGAAACTGTATTTATTTTTTTAATTCATCTATGGTAATGTTTTGTTGCAGCCCTACGTTAAGAACTTAGTTCGAGATGCTTACTCAAAGGGGAACTTTTTAGAAGTGGGCGAACGAACAGCGAACGAGGCTGCTCTTTTGACACAAGGTATTACTTTAAAATAGTGTCAACATAAACACCATTTCAGTTTTTCTATAATTGCGAAACATCGTTGATTATATAGTATGTTACAACAATGTAATTTTGATTATATAGGTGATGATTTGGACCAACAATATGCTGCGAGCCACTACCAAAACATCGAAATCGATAAATCATATCAACAAAACGGATATGTTCAAGAGAGATCTACAAACAATTTGGAGATAGTAAACGAAGGGTATATAACGACTCCAGCGGAATTCAATATATGTTTCACCGGATCTTCGTCTCAAAATCATATAAACCCTTTCTAAATCCTCATCTACGTTAGTATTGGAAGACACGCCATAGTGCCTTGGCCGAGATTGGACTCTTTCTAAATAAGGGTTTAAACTTTAAACTACTACTACGTACATGATGGTAAAACATGTATTCTAGATCTGCTGATCATGATTGTACATAAAAGTGTGAAGTTTAGAGTTATATTTTTAGTTGGATGGTATACCACTTGTTCACGTTTTCACAGTTGTATGAAAACGTTGTTTTTACCATTCACGTTCAACAAATTTTTACGTTTTTACGTTTTAGAAAAATTGATTCCGCTGTATATGTACGTACTTGATGAAAGTATTGACTAAAAAAAGAAATCAAGAATATGAGGGTAACTTTGTGATTTACTTAAAGAAAGCCTCTCAAAAGGATTGAGTGGGGATGACTCAAATACTTATTACCAATTTGTCTCTGAAACTCTCTATTCAATTACCTTACCAACCCTAATTTACACATCAATAGCATAATGAAATTGAAACTTAGAAAACAAGCATGAATGATACTATTTGATTAGGCATCTTCTTAATCAACCGTAGTTGTTGTTGTAGCAGAATCCCTACGAAGCTCCTTGACGAGAGTAGCGAGAGCCTCAGGGTTAAGACCAATATCGCAAAGAGCTATAAGAACAGACAAAGTATGTCGATCAAGACCTGTCTCCAAGATGTTCGACATCCGAAACACCAGCTCCAGTGACTCTCTCGCTGTTTCAGCTGCTTCCTGATTCATAATACTCTGAAACCACCAAACATCATCCAGAACAAAAAAATATCAATTTCGGAAACGATTCAATTTACATATGAATATCTACTCTATTCTTGTACGGATCTCCATGGATGTACAGAGAATGGAAACCCTTAAAGTGGAAATCGGAGACTTGCCGACGGATCAAGAGATACATTAGATCGGAAAAAGGTTAAGGAACAAAACGAACCGATTAATCGACGGAGAAAACGAACGGCGTCGAGTTTGAGAGAGAAGAAGTGAGATCTTAGAGCTTGAGATAATTGAGAGAAACGATTCTCGATCTCGTGATCGAAGAAGAAGAGGCGAAAATGGGCCAACAATTAGAATTTAGAAATCTAGGGTTGTTTTTTTTAAGAAAATAAACCTTTGGCCGGTTCAGAGTATATTTACTGGTTCATATCAAATCGGTCGGTTAAATAAAATCCGCCGGTTTTAATACAATCGAAGTCTCTGAACTAGTTTTAATCAAGGGATTCTTTTTTGTCGGAATCAAGGGATTCAAGACCTTGTTATGATTAATTCGGCCAAAATTGACAAAATTGCATCCAAATTTAGAGACTTATTTTGTAGTGATATCCTTGAAATTGGAACTTTTAACTTTTAAGTAGCTTATGTTAGTCGAATTATCCGAAATTTCTTAAAAACATATCAATGTGAATATGTGATGATCAAGATTTATTCCTTGACGACAAACACATTAATGGAAAGCCAAACTCAAAAGTAAGAAACTTGAAGTAGAAAAACCATCGATGATGAGCGAACAGAACAGAACACCTTTTTTGGTCTTGAAAGCAAGAAACAGAACATCGAAAACTAGAACGAAATACTGGGACTAGCATTTCGGATACGGACAATGACAATCAGTGGCGATTATTTTGGCGTTTGGGGAGTTAAGGAAAGATTTGAAGTTAGGGTTCTTCAAGTACTGGCAGATACAATGCTGTTGCTCCTTCACCTTGCTGCAACACAGATCCGATGGCTCAGACCCTTTCATTATGGTCTCCAAGCATGGACTCAGCTGCGCAGGATTACATGGATCTACTGCAGCGACTCTGTTTTCTTGGGCAACAATTAAAATGAGAAGGATTGTACAAGTGAAAAACACTGGTTTTGTGCAAGAACCCTTCATTGTCTCACTAAGTTATAGAAAGAAGAAGAAGATATTTGGTTTGGAGTTTAAAGTGGGTTTCTCTCGTTCTATTTATAGAAGAAAATGTCTTTGAGTGAGTCACGTTACTCAAACGAGAGTTTGTGGTTGCAGGAGATCTCGATATGTCTAAAAGAGATTAACTTTTTTCTAAAAGGCTCGGACAAAGCATAAAAACACCTAGGCACCATTTTGGAGAAGTTATGAAACCACGTGTAACCAAAATAGATGTCAGCTTTCGGCTACCCCCAGTGAAGGTATATGAATTTGTTGACACTTAAACAAAGTAATGAGAACACCTTCATAATTATATATTTTACTTCATTACTATTGTACTAAGCACAAAATATGACTTAAATTTCTAATTATATTCAAAAGGCAGAACTTACAGCCAACATGGACCAAAAACTGATCTGTTTCCATTCACTAGGCAGTTGCTTCCTTTCAAAATCTTCAATGTAGTGCATAAGTCTGTGGCCCAAAACCAAGACCAATTAGAGTTCATTGATCACAATGTTAAACATATATCAGGCCATGAAAGAATAAAAGAAGATAAGCTGCAGTATATATTAAGTTTACTCAGACACTTTTCTAGAATCCATATTCTCCATGTGGTATCAGCCACCAAGGTTTTCATACTTAGCACATAATGAATAGGATAAACAAAGCCCAAGACACATGATTAAGCAAGCAATCACACGCTTAAAGATTAAATAGTCTCTAACAAGCACAGTGTTAGAAAATCTCTAAAGTACTAAATAATTTGTATATCCATTTAATCAAGTTATACAAGTAGAAAATGCAAAATGTGACAAAAAAATAAGAGACTGTAAAATACAGAAGAAAATGTTCTCTTTGCGAGTACCGTATGGTGCGAAATCCAAAACTTACCATGTGTTAATCACTTTCAGAGTAAGAATAAGACGAGCGATTAGCTTTCAGGGCATCAGTCTTAATATTGACATCAGACAAGCCAACATCATTGAAACCATCAAACTCTACATCGGAATCAGACGAATCACCATCTCTCAAGTCATCACTCTCAATATCTGAATCAGACGAATCACCATGGCCATCACTCTCAATATCAGAGTCAATATCGTCAACCTTATGTGCATCGTTAACTGGATACTTACGCACCACATCCATCACTTCATCATCACTATCATCGTGCTTCCCTGATAACTTCCTAATCATCAATGCCTCAAATAAATCAGGTATAGCATCCTCATTTCCATCATCCAAAAAGCTTTGAATTCTTTTTTTCAGCTCTGAAATACCAATTGGATTAAGAAAGTAAGCAAAATTATAATCTTTACATGAAAAATTATGAGCTGATCAGCTAACTCTGTCATTGCAAAATTCTCTTCCTTTTCATTCAAAACTGTACATTTTCTTGAGAACCAAACAAAAGAAGTTGAGTTGAAGAAATGTCACCTTCTTTAGAAAGAACCTCTTCAGTTCTGAAACCACGCGACGAGTCGGACTCGGAAGAGAAGAAGACGAACCGGGAAATAGCTCGTTCGAAGAGAGGAACAACAACACGAGGGTTGTTGATTCTCAAATGGCGGAAATTTGCGGGTGAGTGAAGGATATTTCGAGCCAGTAAACTGGGAACTCTCTGCAGAAATCGTCTCATGGGATTCGCCTCAAGACTAGGGTTTATCAGAGGATTAGGGATTTGAATCAAGAGCCAATAGTTTTTTTTTTTAATCTGTTAACAGATTAACCGCTCTTCTTCGTTTCCGGTTTTCATAACTGATCAGACCGGATCGGCCCGAGATGACCTGTCCGTTTTCATTGTCGTTTATGGAACAGCGCACATACAGGCCCAGCCCATTCTAGCCCAAACTTCAATTTTCGCTCAAATTTGGACGACTAATCAGTTATGTGACGCACCAAATATTTTCGACGATTTATCACCTTTTATTATTCCTTTAATCTCGATCCAGCAAATCCGGACCAATATTCTTTGGATACTTGTGTGTGGCAGACTCTTTTATGTATAAAATATACAGATTTATAATTTTGTGGCGGTATAAACAAAAATATACTACTAACCTGTGACTTGTGATCCTCTAATGTTTCTTTGTTTTTTCATACCTCGAAATAAATAAAAATTGAAATACCTCTGACAAAGAAAAAAAAGTAAAAGTTGACACATGAGAGCTTTTCTATTTATACAAGCAAAAGACAATAAATATCCTCAAATCTATCTTCGTTTCTGACCAAAAAAGTGAACCCAAAGCAATTTTTTTTTTTTTTAATCAAGTCAAATCTTGATACTTTGATAGGAAGTAAGAAAAAAAAACAGAGGGGTCCAACTCTACAAAGACCGGTGAGAATCTATTATAGCTACAAATACCTATTTTACACTCACATCTCAAAATTTCAAACATAGCAACAGTGCTAAAAGCCTAAAACTCTAAAGTAAAGTATAAACCACACATTTACATGTGAGTATGTGACATGTGAAAGAAAATATCTAATTTGGTTACTTGTAGACTTCAAACACAAACTAGAGAATAAATGAAAAAGTAGAATTTGATTAGTTAACGTACTAATTACTTAAATTAGTTTCACTAATCCAACTTAAGAAAGCCCTTTCACTTACCTTCTTCCTCGCCCTGTGTCTCCATTATCCTCTATCTCTCTTTTGTTTTTTCTCTCTCTCACAGAGAAAAAGAACACAATGCCAGTTTCTGCAGAGCCTTCTTCATCTTCTTCAACAACAATCGGTCAACACATGAGACTCCAACGACCTAGGAATCATCGAAATCTCCCACCCATTTCCACCGCCGACGAACCTCTAATCCCCAAACCTAGCCGCGTCTCTAAATCCGCCATGTCTTCCTTCTTCCTCTTGCCAGAAACTACTAAGAAGAAACCCAACGGAACGGCGTCGTTTCGTGGTCTAGGCTGCACAACCTCCGCATCTCAGCAAGTTTCAGTCCCGGCAGTGATTCGCTCCTCCGCGGATTGGGATGCTAGTAATTTCAAAATTAAGAAGACGAAGAAGAAGAACAAGAACAAGGGTAGTAGTAGCTACAATGGTGGTTCGATTAAGATCTTGAGCGAAGCTAGTACTAGTAGTAGCGTCGCTTGCGCAGCGATTCCTGATGTTTGGTGTGGTCCTGGAGTTGGGTTTTCAACGGATGCTGTCGTCGGAGGCTCCATTGACACAGTTGTTTCAGATCCTCCGAGAAGGAATATTCCGGTGAGACGCAAAATCGATGGAGATAAAACCAATAGTAACAGTAATAATCATAGAGAGGTACATTTACATTTTCTGTTTTAATCCTAAAGTTTCCATTTTTATTATTCTTTGCGTGTGTATGTTGTTAATTTGATTTTGAGTATCTATTGAAATTTAGCTTAAATATTTAGGGTTTTTAATATCTTAAGTTAGTTTATAATATCTATAGAATATTTGATTTGCCTCTATCTAGTAGTTAGCACACTTAGCAAGCATTAGTTTTTTTTTTCTTTTTTCCGTTTTGATTTAGGTTTATCGTCTTTTCGTATCTATAACAAAATTAGGCTTTGTTCTTTGATATCATATCAAAAGCTTCTGTGGATTAAAAGTAAGTTTTTTTCAGTCTGTTTGTAACTGATGAAGTTTTTCTAGTAGTTTCAGTATGAGGTTTGGATTTTTGTGTTCCTAAATCTTTTAACTCAACTGTTACATTGCAGGGTTCTTCTTCTCTTCTTCCTAGACGATCTCTCAATCAAGAGTCTAATCCTTATTTTGATTCTGATTCGAGTTTTTTGACATCGCGGGCTGAGCAGACTGATAGATATCATCGTCATCTAAGACTGCCTTACCCTGATGGACTCGCTGAGGTAGAGTGTTGCTTTTGACTTAAGTTTCATATGGAGCTTGTTCCAATATGTATTTTTCTTACATATGGGTGTTTCATTGCAGATGATGATGATGCAGAATGGTTTTGTGATGGGAGGAGTATTAAGCTCATTCGATCAATTCCGTGACATGAGGCTCAATGTCGATAACATGACATACGAGGTTGGTAGTGCCTTTCTCACAAAGTACTAGTAAAGAAGCTGATGATGATTTCACTAGGTTCTTGAGTGTTGTTGTGTTTGTTTTGTTGTTAAAAAAAACAGCAACTTTTGGAGCTTGGTGAAAGAATTGGGCATGTGAACACTGGACTTACTGAAAAACAGATCAAAAGTTGTCTTCGGAAAGTCAAACCATGCCGGCAAGATACAACAGTTGCTGATAGAAAGTGCATCATCTGTCAAGTAAGTCCATTTTTGGCTTCATTGCTCAAGTAATCACTAGTAGAAAACAGATTTGTTCCTTAAGAATGTTGATGTTTTGGCTATTGACAGGACGAGTATGAGGCGAAGGACGAGGTAGGGGAATTACGATGTGGGCACAGGTTCCATATCGACTGTGTGAATCAATGGCTTGTGAGGAAGAACTCTTGTCCGGTCTGTAAAACGATGGCGTACAATAAGTCTTAGTTAGATATTATCTCTTCCTGTGATGTGATTCTTGATTTCGGGATTGAAACCAAATCACTATTTTATGTTAAGATTCTTTTTTGGCTTTTTATTCATGATTGCTATTTTTCTGAGGAAAAACTGTTGAGACCTTTGTATTACCTATGGAAAAGTCTCGGAGACATTGTGAACCCCACATTGCGTGTGGGTTTGTTCATCTTTTGTTGGTGATAATTAGGTCGTCGACTACAAAAATGTTAGGTAGATCTAGTATTTATATTAGTCACATGAAAATGATGAGATTGTTACGTGCAAGTAACATCGTTTATCTTTAGTGTAATCTACACATACACGAGATCAATTAAAGGTATCATTTGTATTTAATTTGTATACAGTGCTTGTGAGTTTAACTGTATGAAGATTTGTACACATAAATGTATATATGGAATGTTATATGTACAGAAACAAGAATCAAAATTCATTTGCATTCTTGTTGATCTTAACTCTCATCTTGTTGTTGAAGAAATCTAGTAATCAGAGGATATACTTCGTTCCGAGCCTGTAGGGAGAATGAAAGGTTGAATACAAAACCGACCGATATGACTCGTAAATGAATGAAGAGGTGTTGATCATAGTACATACCGTTCGACCCGAAATTAGATCCTGGTGGCCATAATGTGGACCTCCGGGTGATCCTACAACTTTGTAAGTGGCTAGATGTTCTGGAATCAGCTTTACAGTATCTGTCTCATCAGATCAACACCATTGCACACCGGTTATTGATTACAACAATTAAGAGAACGAAATCTTGAATTTGCGGTAAGAATATGTCAAAGAAAACTACCGTATACTGCATCGGGAGGGCAGATTATGTCCCAGTCCCCTGCAAGAGCTAAGATAGGCACATTTGTTTTGCTGATATGATCCTTGTAACAGAAAGTACCGGTTCTGTCACGCAACCCACCGTGGTCCACGGCTGTTGTTAGCTGCAAGAGAAGCTTGACTGGTACTGTGCCTGTTTTAGTTCCAGGGCAAATGTTATGGTTATGCCTAGTATTAAATATGTGCAGAAGGTTGAGACAATGTTAAGTAGTTTGTACTTACATAAGCTGTTCAAAACAAGCTTCTCAATAACTTCAGGGTCCATCATTTGAGGAGCAGAGATATTAGCGGTTAACCAGGACAAAGAATATGGAGGACGACACATTAGAGGGTGAGCCATAGCGAGCATTGTGTCAATTGGCATGATAGGAAGGTTAATAGCTTGTGCAGGCTCTTTCTGAAACAAAACGACATATAAGATAAACTTTTTCAGTCATATTTCTCCCTTTAGAGAGTGACACTGACACAGTGCGGTGATTGGTTATCGAGTACTTGCCATTGGTAATAGGTACTTGAGGAGTGTTCCTGAGGATGAATAGTCAAATGTTGATGCGAGAGTGGTGACACCAGCCAAACCTGAATCCATTCCTTTAAAGCCTAGTGAAGAAACATGATTCAGCCAAAATCTGAGCATTACATTTTAAGAGAAATCATCAGCCTATAAGCTTACCACATCTTGAGAGCAAGGCATATAACAAGATACCACCCATTGAGTGACCAACTGCTAGCAACTTTCCATCTTTTGACTTGGTTTGAGTCCTTACATAGTCCATCTGAGACCAACATTTCATATGATAATAAGACATAACTCCAACAGAATGTCAAATTGATGTTTTTTTCGGTTCAGTTCTACAGAAGGAAAACAACAAGAGGTGTCACCTCACCGCAGAAGGAACATCTTCTTCTAGATAGTTATCAAAATCCCAATTGTAATGAGGGATAAGTTCAAACCGCTGCTTGAAATCTCCCGCTCTCTTCGATAGACGGTCTTGCATCCCAAGGATCTTGGAACCTGTAGGAGGTTCTTTCTCAGTAACTAGACCAAGATTCTCTTCTCTGTTCTTAAAACAGAACAAAACCAAATCGACAGTATAAAATGGATCAACTAACCTCCATCAAGAACATTTTCCAGCCTTTCAGATACACTTATGAAATTCTCCAATAGATTCGAGACTATCCGCTGCTGGTTATTGCCTTTACCAAGATTTGTATCAACACTGAGAGAACTCAGCCCGGCTCCACGGAGCTCAAGAATCCATGTATCAAATCCTGATCCAGACATGGATCTTGCAAAGGAACACTACAAATATGAATATCCACAGAAACACAAAAGAAGGTTTTAGCTTCCAAATACAAAACTTGAGTTACAAGAATCCATTTCACTATAACACTATTATAAGCTCTCGCCTAAAAATAACTAAATCATAATCACCTCAGGGGAAAGATCGTATGTAACAGCATTGGTCCCAATCCCAGACAATAGAAGCAAAGGATGGTTCCTCTTCGGTGCCTGTAAGTGTAGAAACATGATAATACGTATACATATACACCTATACGTATGGACACATCGGTACATGACTCTATATACCGGTACCTTTGGGGAAGGAAGATATCGCCAGAGAGCGACGCGCCAATCGGAGTTGGGAACAGGAACGTAGTGAAGTTCATCCGCCGTGCAGATTTCATTCACTGTCGTCCTCGAGACCGATGTGATCGCCGGAGATGATGAGCCGACTCGGCCGAGTTGCACTGAGGAGAAGAAATACCGTGAGTGACTGTGTAAAGAAGAGGCGGTGACGGCGGAAGTGAAGGAAGCTGAGCTTAACTCGAATCGGAGGGTATCCATAACCACCGTTAATCACTAGCGGTATCCCGACGATGTCGCCGGAGCAGAACTAAGGTTTATATAGAAGGTGAAAGATCTTACTCAGTCGCTTTCCGCTCCATTTCTAATTTTTGTGGTTTAAGATTTTCAATTTCAAAATGGAGAAAAAATGACTTAAATTAGTGAAATTGGATAAAATGTCGGTGCAATTTTATCCAAAATATAAAATATCTTTACGATTCCAAAGCGTGTACTTAACTAACATTTTGTTTATATAACTGTCCACGAAATAGATAACTTATACGCAATGTTTGGGTTGTTGATCTAGGTGTTAAAATAGCTTAACTTCATTTACATACACTGATCCAGTTACATTCTCAAGAGAGACTCTGCGTAGCTGAGAAGGTTCCGGACTCGGATAGATAATTGAGTTAAGAAGAAGATGCAAAGGATCAGTTTTGATTCATATACAAGTAGTAAAGATAACAGGAAGAAGAAACGCAACTATTTCCAAATATAAGGATTTTTTTTTATTCACTCTCTATTGCTAGGCCAAATTAGCCAACACAATCAAGAATGTTTCCTCAAAATCTACTAAGAGGCTCATCAATCATACACATACTTTGTTTCACAACACTAGTGTAATCTGTAACACGGTTCATACAACATACCTACTTATCTTTGGATTTGATAATAGAAATAATGTGTTTAGCAACATCTGATGCAGCGTCCGCTTTCGCAGCTTTGAATGCCCGCTCGCTCATTTCCATCATCAGTTCTTCATTCCCTATCATTTGGAACCAACTCAATGAGATAATGAGAGTTGAAATTTGTGAGTGTTTTCTACTTTGTAGAGTTTTTAGTCACCTAGAATATCTTCCATGGCAGCTCTAAGAGTGATCGTATCTAGCTCCTCTTCTGTTATTAACTTTGATCCAACAATGTCCGCCATTAAAGAAGCATTCCTTACTTGATCCCCTTCATCGCTATGCGGTGATGGTATCTTAAAAAACAAAACAAAAGAACATTCAATGTTTTAAAACAAGAAACAACACACTCCATTAGCAAATTCGATGAATCAGCTTATAGATTTCAAATACCAGAATAGAAGGTTTGCCTAAAGCCATAATCTCTGAGCAAGTCATTGCACCAGCTCTCGAGATAACCAAATCTGCAGCCGCATACGCCACACCTATCGACCTCAAAAACCTTATACCACATAATAAAACACATTTTGAGTTATTAGTCAATACAAAAGCAGCTAAACAGTTAAAAATGTTGTTGTATAACTCACGGAGATAGAAAGAGACGAGGATGACTTCTAACAAGACTATCCATTTCATCAAAAGCTTCAACACCAGTTTGCCAAACAAAGAACCAGTTCTCATGTTCAGACAACAACTGCGAGTAACAGTTAAGCAAAGCTATGTTAATGGCATTGGCTCCTAAAGACCCACCAAGCAAAAGCACAACTTTCGGTTCCGACACAGCTCCAGCCCACTGTCCGAAGAAGCTCACACGCGCCGCTCCTTTCGACGAGTATCGTCTAAGCGTTTGTCTTATCGGGTTCCCGTAGACGACACACTTCGCGGCGACTCGTTTGGGGAGGTTAGTGACTGTACAGTTGAAAGGAGCGAAGATTGTATCGGCGAAGAAAGACAGAATCCAGTTAGTGGTTCCAGGGATTGAATCTTGTTCTTGGATTACGAATTTAGTTCTTGAGATCACGGCGGCGAAACAGACCGGAAAAGAGGCGTGTCCTCCGGTGCCGATGACGATTTGTGGTTTTAGTTCGCGGAGGATTTTGTAGGATTCGAAGGTGGATTGGATCAAGCGGAGAGGGAATTTGAGGAAAGAGGTGAAACAGAGGAATGGTCGGGACGATGATGATCCGACGGTGGAGATTGTTGAGAAATCGAATCCGGCGGATGGAACCGTCGTGCTCTCCATACTGTTTGGGAATCCGATGAAGAGGATTCGAGCAAGTGGGTCGGCTGATTTTAGCTCGTCTCCGATCGCTAAGGCTGAAGAGATGTGTCCGGCGGTGCCTCCGGCGGATATGACAACTCGTAAGCCGGAGGTTTCGTTGGAGACGGAGGAATGGTTAATTTGGCGGTCTACTGATAAACAACAAACGAAGGAGGATGAGGAAAGAGTGAGTCGACTCGGAACGAGTTTGGTAGAAGGGTAAAAGTGTAAATTTGGAGAGAGGAAGGAAGGGATCGCCATTAGAGATGGCGAGAAGAAGCTGAAAGAGTCAAAAAATTTCACTGCGACATTCGTGTAGAAGATTGAAGACGAAGACGATGAGAATGAGTAGGAGATGCAATGTTAAATTATCAGAAGTGTTGTTGAGAAGAAGAAGAAGAAGAATGGTCAGAGACAAGATAGAAGAACCGATGAGATCCTTCCTGATCAATCTTAAGGTTTTTTCTTGTCGGGATAGTCAAAGTTTGTAGCAGAAAGTCAACTTGTTTGTACTTGGCTCTGTTCAGCTTATGTTGCCACGAGTAGGGAGAAATATTGTTATTTTATTTACGTTTGTTAGTTACTCTAAACCACGTATTATTCATATATTAAGCATTTAATAGTTGTATCAGAGAGCTAAGATATTGTATAGTAAAAGAAATATAAATGTAGAAGAAGAGCCAATGAGGGATTTTCAAACAACTTTCAGTTCCGTTTTGGAAAAAAAATAAAATAAAATTGGTTTGTAGTTTGATGTCACTCTCTCTCCAGTGTGAGAAGTTAATAGCCACTGGGTCCATTTCTCTAATTTTTGGTATCCAATTATATTCTTTTTATTGTATTGAAGGCACGTTAAGTGTAGATTAACATACTAAGATTAGTATAATATTTTTTAACAAGTGACTAAATGAGCTGTATTAAACTACTAATAAATCAATACTAGCAGTACATGAAAATCGTAGTGGTGGTCGTGTGGGTAGCTCTTGGCCGTAAATGCAAAACTGGTCCCAATGATGCTGCAACTTTCTAATTCATCAGTTAACTTTTTTTCCTTCTCCTTTATACACTGGTGGTTCAGAAAAATGATACCATTATTTTTAAGTTGGATCGGATGTGGAAAATGACTAGGATAAATGAGTAAAGTTGAACGTAATAATTATTAGAGGGTCCATAAAAAAGGTTTAATTCATATGGTTTATAGTTCAAAGGCTTATCATTGTCTAGAAGCCCATGTAATTAGGTTATCTAAACAAGTAATCTCTTATATTTATAGTGTGAATTAATGTGATTAACTCAGAGAGTTGTCAAAGAGGCTACTCTCCTTTTTTTCCCATTTTATGATTGCATCAAAGTCTTACTAATTTTGGTGACAATCTAAAGTTCTTTTCTTTCCTTGGACAATAAAACTCATTCATGAGCTATCAAATTTTATCTTTATATTTCTCTTAATCTCTTAATGAGCATGAAACTATTCTTGTTTTGAGATTGCTTACAATAATTGGATTAAAACATTCAAAATGAATAGTGTGTTTGTAAAATAAACATAAAAAACATTACAAAAATATAAATGTGTGTCTAATTAAAAGTTTAGAATAGAAATTTATTCAAAATAATTTTAATTATGTTTACCTATGTGCTATCTGCCATATGCATCATGTTTTGATAGAAGTCAAGTGACTTGATGAACAGTTTGCTTGAGTTATAGCATTTAGCACTATGTAGGACAACAATTTGCTATTGAGTGGTATACGTTAGCATTTAGCATTATGCAAATTTTAAACCCAAAAAAGTTAAGAAAATGTGCTTTTTATTTAAAGCCAAATTAAAACCCAAAAGACTTTAATTTATGGGGAAAAGAATAGGTTAATGGCAAAATTGAGTTTTTTTTACTAATCCGGACAGTTAAATACAATAAACTTCATTGGTATTCCTCGTAACTAATTACTCAAAATAAATACTATTATTCTATTTGTTGAGCCAATAAAAATCCGTGTTGAGAAAAAAAAAACGAGAGACAGAAAGAGAGATTGACTCGACAACAGATATAAAGTAACAAAATATTTTTTTACATTAAAGAAAAAAAAAAACAGAAACCGAAGAAAACAACTTGGTTTTTGCAACAACAAAAAAAAAAAAAAAAATTTGGCCTTTGGGGGTTGGGTTATTGCCACAACAATACTTTGGCTTTGGTCCGACTAAATCAAAACTTTGCCTCTCCACAATTCGCAGCCATTTTTTACTCTCTTCTTCCCCTGAGAACGACAGGAGAAAGAATAAAAACCCTAAATTTCTTTAATTTCGGCGCTTCAGATTATCGTTGTTAAAGGTTTTTGATTGATTTTGTTTAAATGGGCGATCTTGCTATGTCCGTAGCAGACATCAGGTGAAGAACATTTGATTCAATTTCATTAATTTCCCTTTCATGCTTGTGAATTTAGGGTTTATATGAATCATTAGTTCAATCTCAATCAGCTGATGAATCAATGAATACTTGGGTTTTCCTCTGTATTGACAACATAAGATAATGATATATATGGATTTTGTTTTGTTTATCAAATCAAAAACTTTAGAAAGCTGTTAATTTTTGAGAGTTTGCTTATTGTGGATAGGATGGAGAATGAGCCTGATGATTTAGCTAGTGATAATGTTGCTGAGATTGATGTGAGTGATGAAGAGATTGATGCTGACGACCTTGAGAGACGGATGTGGAAAGATCGTGTCAGGCTTAAAAGAATCAAAGAGCGACAAAAAGCTGGCTCTCAAGGAGCTCAAACGAAGGAGACACCTAAGAAAATCTCTGATCAAGCTCAGAGGAAGAAAATGTCTAGAGCTCAAGATGGTATCCTTAAGTACATGTTGAAGCTTATGGAAGTCTGCAAAGTTCGCGGGTTTGTCTATGGTATAATACCGGAAAAGGGCAAGCCTGTGAGTGGTTCCTCTGACAATATAAGAGCTTGGTGGAAAGAGAAAGTGAAGTTTGATAAGAACGGTCCTGCTGCTATTGCTAAATACGAAGAGGAGTGTTTAGCGTTTGGGAAATCTGATGGGAATAGGAATTCACAGTTTGTTCTCCAGGATTTGCAAGATGCTACTTTAGGGTCTTTGTTATCTTCTTTGATGCAACATTGTGATCCTCCTCAAAGGAAGTATCCGTTGGAGAAAGGGACGCCTCCGCCTTGGTGGCCAACGGGGAATGAAGAATGGTGGGTGAAACTCGGTCTGCCTAAAAGCCAGAGTCCTCCTTACCGAAAACCTCATGATCTCAAGAAGATGTGGAAGGTTGGAGTTTTAACGGCAGTGATCAATCATATGTTACCTGATATTGCAAAGATTAAGAGGCATGTTCGTCAGTCGAAATGTTTACAGGACAAGATGACAGCTAAAGAGAGTGCGATTTGGTTGGCGGTTTTGAACCAAGAGGAATCTTTGATTCAGCAGCCTAGCAGTGACAATGGAAACTCCAATGTGACTGAGACACATCGTAGGGGTAATAACGCTGACAGGAGGAAACCTGTGGTCAACAGTGACAGTGACTATGATGTTGATGGGACAGAGGAAGCTTCAGGTTCAGTTTCATCTAAAGACAGTAGAAGAAATCAGATTCAAAAAGAACAACCAACAGCCATCTCACATTCAGTAAGAGATCAAGATAAAGCAGAGAAACATCGCAGAAGGAAAAGACCTCGAATTAGATCCGGAACTGTCAATCGACAAGAGGAAGAACAACCTGAAGCTCAACAAAGAAACATCTTACCTGATATGAATCATGTTGATGCCCCTCTGCTAGAATATAACATCAACGGTACTCATCAAGAGGACGATGTTGTCGACCCAAATATTGCCTTAGGACCAGAGGATAATGGTCTGGAACTAGTGGTTCCTGAGTTCAATAACAACTATACTTATCTTCCACTTGTTAATGAACAAACTATGATGCCTGTAGACGAAAGGCCAATGCTTTATGGACCAAACCCTAACCAAGAGCTTCAATTTGGGTCAGGGTACAACTTCTACAATCCCTCTGCAGTGTTTGTACATAACCAGGAAGACGACATTCTCCATACACAGATAGAAATGAATACACAAGCACCACCTCACAACAGTGGGTTCGAGGAGGCCCCAGGAGGAGTACTTCAACCCCTTGGTTTACTCGGAAATGAAGACGGTGTAACAGGGAGTGAGTTGCCTCAGTATCAGAGTGGCATTCTGTCTCCATTGACTGACTTGGACTTTGACTATGGTGGTTTTGGTGATGATTTCTCATGGTTTGGAGCTTAGTGTCTTGCCATTTTTTTTGGGAGATTACATAGTAAGTTTTTTTTTTATTACACAACACCATCTCATATATTTGATCTTAGTTTATAGATTTGATGTATTTTGTTTTACTGTTATTTTTGTAGGTTCAAAAGGACATGGCAATAGTCTGGCTAGTACAGTTACTTTCTCTTCTTCATTTCTTCTGATCTTATATTCTTCCTCTTTTTTTCTTATAATATTTTCTTAGATTTGTTAAGAGAAACAATTTTCCTTTTGAATAAGTTGCCAGAAGAACTGCTTTGCCCGTTGTAATGGTCTCTAGGGAAAGCAGTTAGCGTATCATCATTTGTAAATTTACCTGTGAGTAATTCATCAAGTTAAGAGAATCATTATTTGTTTCTTTTGAACTTCCCAAGTTTTCATTTTTTTTTATATATTTTTGAGCTTGACTTTATTCTTTCCTAAGACTAAAAAGTATATGGGAGTTGACTGGCTGGGAAGGTCAAAGAGGAAGGAGACACGTTGTTAAATAAACTACTACAAGGCTCAAGGCCAGGTGAAACGGTCTTAAAATCTGAAATGCTGGTTTTAGAGTCTGTGGGTAGTGTTCCCAAAATGGCTGAGATCTTTGCAAAGATGGTTTCACATTACACTAGTTCTAACCCGAGAAGAGTGCAAATCAAATAAAGACAGACTAATCATACAGAAAACAAGACTTGATGATGAGAAAACTCAGGGCTTCCATAACTTCATAGTGCAATCTTCACTATAGGTAGCAAGGAGGTTTCTATGCGGGTGGTGTGTTATACCAATCACATCCTTCTCATGCACCTGTCATAAGCATAAACTATTCAGAAACCAGGTCTAATAAAAGACAACTAAGATAAGTATTAAGAGAGAGAGAGAGAGGATGATAATCTGAGCTCTAAAATGGAGAACAGATGAATCAAACATTATAACACACAAGGGACTTCATTACTCTAGTGAGTTACTGTTATGTGTTTGTCTCAAATGCAACTTTCAAATTTCCAACATCCAAAATCTTTTGGAGCATGTCTGTTACGGATATAAACTTACCATCATGAAATGCTCAAGTCCACCAGATTGATAGTTGAAGCAGTACAGTTTCCTGTAGGTGCAAACACCATTACGAACATCAAAGGCAGAAGATGAAACCCGAAAAGAAAGGAACCATAAGATTATCCTTTGAAATCAAACTCGTGGAACTTATCCAAAAATAAAACGATAGATATAGGAGGTTAGAGTGTTACTTGTCTTCGCCGATGCAGTATATCCAATCTCCTTTTGTAGATACACATGCTGCTACAAAATCTCCTCCTTCCCTATTACCGGATGAGAAACTCTTCACAACCTGCAAAAGGATTCCAATATAGAAGCATGTGAACAATCTTAGTTTTGGCATGACAATGACACTGATTTGCAGGAGACCGTTGCTGGAAATTTACCTGTCCTTGGAGTGTCATAATGTATATAGATGATGTCTTGTTGCACACAACAATGTGTTCTGTGTTTTTGGGGAACAAGTGAATAGAGTTGACTGATGCATCAGTTCCCTATATTTCAAAATTCAGACTTGGTAACCAAAGAGTTTGCCACAGAAGATCAGAAAAAGTATTACAAGATGTACATAAATCTGTATAAGAAAAGATACCCTTAACGGAGGTGGCGGCTTGAATGTTTGTAGACAATCTGTCGTCTTAGAATCCCAGACCTGTGCAAGGAAACAAGACTGTTATTACACGGCAGAAGGGGCAGAGAGTCCAAATGAGAAACAATGATACTGCTGACAGCCAAAGCCGAAGAATTTACCTTTACTGTACAATCACTGGAGGCAGTGATAATACGGCTTCCATCACTTGTAAAGATGGCATGATTTACATAAGATGTGTGACCACGAAATTCTTTCAACAATTTCCCAGATTTCAAACCATGGATTCTGCATAAAATAAAGCAAAATATATAATAAGAATTTGATATTATATTCGACTAGAAGCTCTACCAATAAACTTACATAACTACCAAATGAAAAGGAAAATATTAACAAAAACAAGAAGAAAAAAGATGCAATCAAAAGTTAAAAGAATATTCTACCATCAAAGAAATATAAAGCCTCAAGTTTTTGATAGGACGAGATTCATATCGCAAGTACAAAATAAAAAAATAAAGATATAACTAATAAAACCTTGCAGTTTGGTCAAAGGAGGTACTCAGTAATTGGCTTCCATCCCGAGAGAAGGAAAGACTTGTAACTCCTTGGGAATGTGCATCAAAACGACGTATGCATACACCAGTCCTTATACGCCAGATCTGCAAAAGTGACATGCATCTAAGTCTAGTTTTTCTATTTGTATTCAATCAGAATACATATGGGACCAATGAGAGGAAGAAGATATATCTACCAAACTGCCGCAATAGTCTATCTTCAGACAAAAAATTCAACTTTAAGGAAACATATGCAGCTGGAACTTACTTTAATCTTTCCATCTTGTGACCCAGATGCAAGCATCTCTGAATCTCTGCTAAAGTCTATGCAGAGGACAGGATCATCATGCATCATGAAAGATTCCTGTCAGAAATTAATCATAGTAAGTAAAGAGGATGGAATGGGAACTCTTTATCCAAAACTGATATTTTGTATACCAGGAAGTCTCAGACGAGATACTTGGTGCTTTAGGAGTTACATTGGAGAAAAAATTAAAATTCAAAGATAACAGTAATCCACCATATACTTGGTGCTTCAGGAATCTCATGGGCGACATTTTTGGAATAAAAAGCAAAAAGTAATCCACCATATCATTCTCACAGACTTGTCACACGTTCAATAATCAGATGCAGTAAGGATTATTTTCATTTGATTAAAATGTACTAACAGCTCATCTGACCCCGTACTGAGTTAGAATTAAAAAATGAAAAGAAGACATGAGAGCTTACATCAGCTTGATATTGCAAATCCTTCTTGAGCTTTCCACTTATGTAATCCCATACCTGTAATGCTTTTCAAGTCTGAGCAATCCTAGTCACAGAATTATTTTAAAGACTAATAACTTGTATTATCATACATACAGATTCCGGATCAACTCACCTCGATAAAACCATCCACAGAAGAAGATGCAAGAAACTGTCCATCTGGTGAGAATCTAGCGCATTCTGCATGACTCTTTTTACCAAACTGCACCAGCACCAGCACAAGGAAAAAGATATGAAAATTAGACAAGAACTCAACTGATGAGAAAACCCAAAATAATCATGAGCAACAGATCATAGACCACTAAGCTAAAGAAGCTATTAAAGTGTGAATATGAACCTTTATGGTATGAGTAAGAACATTAGGATGTGTGTCTTCTACATCTTGCTTCATAGCTGCCGTCCCACGAAAGAGGTCAAACTGTGTTCCTGGAGGGAGCAGGCCTGACACAAGTGTATGTAAATTTTAGGAAATGAGAGAGGGTACATATGTTGATTCCATTGATATATTAGTAATGTAGGCAAAAAAGTAAAAGAAAACGAGATGAAGTTTGACAGAACTGTTTGGTAGCATCCACAGTTCCTTAGATAATCACCTTGATGTTGTTGCCACTTTAAAGCCTGACCTATCAAAGCCATTAACCGTGAAGGTGGTACCACGGTAACCTCGGCAGCCACAGCTGATCGAGTAGGAGAACAAACAATTAGTGAACCTTGAGTACATACTGAGCAAGAGAAAACAAAAACTCTATAACCATTAAACAGGAAATAAGTTCTCGTCATAACTTCTTTTCATGTCATAATAATATTTAAGCATGCAATAGAGAGAGTATTCCAGAACATCACTTGGTTCCTTCAGGTAATTAATCATACAATAACTGAAGAAAATTGTTATTGTAGAAAATAAAGAAGAAATGGCCAACCTTGAGCAATCTGTGCCCGTTTTCTTTCTTTAGTTGAGTCTCCATAAGCCTTAGAAACAAAGGTAAAATTAGCAAACCATGATTATCACAAGGAAATGATTACATGAAAAACGCCACTCTTTGTGCATAACATGAACAATGACTAGGAGACAATACACCTCAAAAGACTAATCAGATAGAAAAGTCAAATCCATCAACATGTAAAAGAGCTAGTAACATGTAAAGATACTTTTGTACTCAGAAATACGAGCATGTGTTATACTTTGAGACCCTCATCTAGAAACAACTTCATGTTTAACCGCTCACTGGTTCTACTTAAGATTTTGAAAGATATCAAAAGTCGCAAGTAGAGTACAGAAAATGCAAGAGATAACAGATATAGCAACATTGTTTGAACTGTTGAACAGTTGCGGACAACCATGCTTAGGTGACACAGCAACAACAAAAGCAACACCCAACGTGATATTGAATAGTCGAGCATAATATAGTTTCCATACCTCATGCGGATCAAAATAGCTTCTGACTAGAAGATGCTCCATCCGCAAATATCTTTCTGCTTGCTCCTGCTTCATGACACCCATCACCTGAGTTTGTCTCAAAATAGCTCGGGCAGTGTCCAACTCTCGAAGTTCTATCATCTCCAATACAATCTGAAAAAATCACCCCGAAAATAAACAAAACTTACAATGACAATCACTATTTTTATACACTTCTACATTTCACAGAGTAAAAGAACAAACCTGTTCATAAAGGTCTTCAAGTTTATTCCTGGGAAGTTTAAGCTGGGAAACTTGAGGTAGTACCGAGTCCCATCTTCCACTATTAATATCAGAAATAAACGTCTCGACGCTGTCTACTGTATTCAAGGAAACCTGACACTCGCTTTGTAATGTCTGGAATGTCTGATTCAAGGAATTTTCTTTGCAGAACTGAAGCATAATCTTTATTACACTGAGACATTCAACACAATAGAGAGCTATTAGGGATGAAGATCTACACAAAGCTGACATATAGCATCAAAACGTTCTCCATCCAATATTACTAACAAAATGGCTAATAATACTGTCAATGGTTTCAATCCAAGCCGAGAATTAACAAGAGTTCAAATTTATACAAATTGGATTTTTCCTCGAGACGCATTGCAAAGAATCAAAACACTCTAACGATGATCTCCCTCAAATTTTCGTATACGACGTTAATTTAAACGAAGAATAGCTACGGAGGAATCTAGATATTCAGAAGCAATTAGCTTTAGAAGAACCAAGCTAAAACAAATTATGGGTAGATTTAAAAACCACAACTTTAGTATGGAGGATATAAAAAAACCAACATTCAAGATGTTTTCTCCAAACATGTAACCTAAGATCCATCTGAGCATTCGTAAACGATGGTTCTTGGAGCACAATTCATATCAGTGACACTAAACGAAAACTAGGGTTTGTAAGAGAAAGCGAAATCTTACTCTCGAGCTTCGATTTCGAGCGCCATACTCAGTCGTAGTGGGTTTTCGCCGGAGACGCTAAGAGGTAAAAATGCAGCAGAAAACACACGCGAAGGAGTTTCAATTTGGTTTTAATTCCAGGACAATGCCTCAAATATCAAATATTATGGGTCAAAATTAAACTTTCAGAAACTCCGAGTGTTATTTTGTAAATTTAAAATTGCAAAACATTGCTTACATACCATTTAGCTTTAGCTTCACACCCTTTTTTTTTACAACTTTTAGAGAAAGACAAAGACAACAATAAACACATTGACACTGTGGTCTTCAAGAGTTCTCCACTGGTTCGTTCCACTCCTCTGTTCTTCAACTCTAGAGCTCCATCATCATCTTCATTGCTCACTACTATTACTTTCTTGAGATCAATAACTGATATACTTTGACTGAAGCTGAGAGACTCTTTGTTCCGAATGGAAGGAATTTGCTGGCTACTCTGTTTCATATCTTCCATGTTGATATTCATCACCAGTAACTGACAAGATTCCAAATTGGAATCAATTCCAGAACATCTGGCTCTTTTCATGGGCTTTGATGCTATACAATTGAAAATAAGAGCAAGCAAGACAGGAGAAAGATGTTCAATCCAGAGACCAAAACCAACAGAAGACCAACCCGATGATGCAAATCAATCTATTGTTGTAAGGAGCGTATGCTAATTCCTCTACCAAAACCATAGCCAAAGGTGCTCGCTTTTATAGATTTGACCCTGTGGAACCTTTTTTTTTCTTTCTATAACAGTTTTAAGATACACATTTCTTTACCAGAGATCAATCTGAGGCTTAAGTATGCATATTTCCTTTGGCTTCTGTGAAACTGTACAGTCCATTTCCACTAAATCCTATATTCTACAATATTTCTTACATACATCTGTGGCTACACTTCAAAATGCCTCGTCTTCTTCAGAATTTTCCTCTTCATCGTCTTCTTCTTCTTCTCCAGATCTTGAACTACACTCCCTTTCAGCTTCAAAAGCAATGCTCATCTCTTTCTTCACCACATCAGCCAAGTCCTGTCTGTTTGCACTCACATAAGCATCTCTAACTGCTTTAAACAACGATTGGCTTGGTTCAAGCTCCCCAAACGTCAGCCGGCTATGTACCCTCTTCACACCTTCCACCATTCCCGCTTTCCCGTATATCCCAACAAGGTAGGCTTGCGTGACAATATCTGGTTCTAGACCTTTTTCCTGCATTCTCATGTATGCCTTTAGGGCCATGTCAATGTCTCCTGATGCACTATAAGTGTATATCACTGCGTTGTATGCAAAATGCTCGCGAGGAATTTCACCACTTGTGAGCTCTTGGCATGATTCCAGCGCATATGCATACAAACCCATGGCTGAGAACAGAGTTGCAGTGATTGCTGGTGTTGCCAGTGGTTTAGCTTCATTGTATGCGGTTTGTAGCTGCGACACAGCTTCACTTGGCACCCCACCTTTCTTCAAGAGCGTGAAGAGCGTTTTAAATGTTCCCCAATCCAGCAAGAGCTTTCTTTCAACTAACATCTCATGAAACAGTTCACAGCATTCACTTAACTGCCCATCAGCAGCGTAGCAAGCCATAACCTGATTAAATGAAGTGCAGTCACTTAGTAGACCAGACTCTCTCATTTCTTCAGCCACTTCAATAGCCTCGTCGAGCATGCCCATGCCCTTGTACAAGTACATCATTGTTGCAAACGAAATAACATCACATGTGCCTTTTTCTCTGAGAGCATTGAAAATGGATTCTGCTTCAGAAACTATGCCAAGATCTGCACACAGACTTAGCATGCTGTTTGATGCAGCAACATCTGGGCCACCTTCTGAATCCTTCATTTTGTCATACACTCTCCTAGCTTCTTCAAGACACCCCACTTTGCTATAAGCCTTGATAAGGGAAGTCAGAACGATATGATTGGACTGAACGCCATGTTCTTCCATCATTCTAAAGTATTGAATCGCTTCTTCGACCATTCCACTCTCAGCAAACCCATTAATTAAGGAACCATAAACAACTTCATTCGGTTTCACCCCTGTTTTTTCCATTGCCTCGTACAGGTCAACTGCATCAGACAACAGGCCAAGCCGCACATAGCTAGCTATCATAGCAGCATAGGTCTTGCATCCAGGTTTACAGCCCGAATCCAGCATTTCAGCCAAGATCCGCTGGGCTTCGTCCACTAAATCAACCCCAGCAAGCATCTGGAATAGGGAATTGTAAGTGCACTCATCAGGCCAAGTCCCTTGGTTCTTCATCCCTTTGAAGAGAGAAAGTGCTTTCTCATGAAGTTTGGCCTTACCATAAGCCTTGATCATGACATTGTACTCCAAAACATCATTCCTCTGGCCTGACATGTTTCTTTTCCCATAGAACACAGTCTCCGCTTCAACCCACAGTCCCTTTTCAGCATAGACATCAATAACTGCTGCAAGTGTCGTTGACGAAAGCACACAATCCAACTGGAACCTCTCAAACAGAGCTTTTGCCTGTACGACTAAACCTTCATTGACATACATCTGCATAATAACAGGAACAGAGTGCTCATCAATGCGAATGCTATTTCTGTCCATCTCAGCTATCACAGCTTCAACTTCTGCAACCATTTTCCGCTGACACAAGATATGAAGAACAGCTCGATGAGTTACAGTATCAGGAAAAAGTCCTACTTTCCTAATTTTCCTATAGTACTCAAGAGCTGCCTCAATGTCCCCAGCATCAGCATGAAGAGACAAAAGGATATTATATGTCTTAGTATCAGGGGATATCCCTTTCTCTTCCATCTTCTTCAACAAGGATTCAGCCTCTGACAAATGCCCATGAGTTCCACAAGTATGTATCATCGTGTTAAACGTTACAGTATCTATAGGTACTCCAGATTTCAACATCTCCGAGAAGAGATTAGCAGCATCGTTTAAACGACCTGCCTTTCCATACAAATCAATCAGAGTGTTGAAGGTGGAAGTTAACCTTGGCTTCCTCGGAGAAGAGTCTGAACCAGATGCAAAATGCAGACTTTTCTCAATAGGATTCCTTGCACCAACCTTAAAAAGCTCCATCGACAAGAACTGCTTCAAGTTCACAGGAGATTGAGCTGAACCATTCTTAGGAAAATCATCAATAGAATCCAAATCAAGATCAACTTTTCCAGCGCACCAACCTTTAAAGAACCTATCAGCACGATCAAACTCACCGGAGTTCTTGAAAACTCTAACAACAGTAGCCATAGTGACTTCATCAGGGAAATGCATTCTCTGTCCCATATGCTTAATCCAAAGAAGAGCTTCCTTAACAAGACCAGCTTTACCATAAACATCAACAAGCATACCATAAGTATTGTTAGTAGGCAAAACACCATTATGAGCCATCTCAATCCAACAAAGCCTCAATTCATCCCATTTCCCCGCTCTCCCTAAAGCTCTTAACACAATGTTGTAATGAATCACATTAGGAACATAACTTTGGTGAGACTGGAAAAATCGAAACACACGAAGAACTCTTTCCCAACGAGTCTGCTCTTTAAGAAGAACAGTTTGTTCTTTAGGGCTTAAATTGAGACAAAGAGAAGCTAGAGTTGTTTCAATATCAGTGGAAGAGTCAAGAGAACGCAAAATGGAAGGGATTACGCCGCCATATTTGCGTTTTCGAGAGCTTGGGTTAGGTTTAGAGCATCGAGGTGGAGAAACTGAAGAAGAGGAAGAAGCGGCGCAGTGAAGTTGAAGCTTAAAAGAAACCCTAGAGGAGAAGTTACAGGGAAGTGAAAGTGGAAAAACCCTAGCTTTAGAACTCAGAGCTAGATGATGATGATGATGATGATGATGATGATGATGTCTGACATCTCTAGAGGAAGAGTAGTGAGGAGGACTTGGCTGAAGCATTTTTTCTCTGAGAAACTCCTCAGAGATTATCTCAAATCTTTAGGGGTTGAAGAAGAATTATGCGACTCCAAAAAAATCTGCAATTGAAATTACACATTGTGCGGAAATTCAGCGCGTGATGACAACGCGCTAATCTTTACTAAATAATTCTATTGGGCTTTACAAGGTTATTACAGTGGGCCTTTTCTATGTCTGTTGTGAAATTCGTCGTATACAAAGGTTTTGTTTGATTGGTGACTGCTTTAAAAGCCATAAACGATTACGATTTAGCCAACTACGTACCACTATTCCAATTTTGATGAGTCTCCGGCGAATCCGTTAATCGTAGACGTCCCTGCGGTGGAGGCGGTGGAGGGAAATGGCTAGAAGAAACGCGGCAGTTCTTGTACTTTTATGCTTAATTACCATTATCCATTATATGGATCAATGTATCATCCATTCTTGTGTTTCTTGACCAAGACGCGATCATTGCCTAAACCTTTGGATCATACATCGTGTTCTTGATCCCAGACCTTATCGGGTGCGTGATTCTCAAGTGCTTTTCTTTGCGAGCTAAAACAGAGTGTTTCCTCTCATGCTCTGTTCCGGTTTTGCTTCACGTTCATGCTTGTTGGGGTTTGGTGTTGAAGTCTGGTTTGGGAATCAGAGAAGCTTCCCAAGCAACTTCGCTTTCATTTTGGGTTAATGTTGTCTTGTTGAGTATTTACGTTAAATTATCGCCTTCTTGCGCCAAAACATGGACCGGGTTCTCCCCAGAGGCTCTTGAGAACGTTATGGTGTTTCTTTGGTCTTCCATCTGCATTCATGGTTTGGTTAGACTGGTGGTACACATATATGATTCATGTCTTCTTGTATATATCATATCTTTAATGTTGATCATATCTTGATGGAATCATAACGATTTGGTCATACAAGAAAATGGTCTTCCTCTCAGTCTCAGGCTTTACTTCCAAAATCCTGTTTTGGAAACTTCAGTTTTCCCCACTTGGTAAACACACTCTTTTGTAACTTTCTGTACATTAGTACTAAAATCCTCAATACTTTCTCGGAAATTGCCTTAATCTCTGTAATATGTAGCAATAATGGTGCCTCTCCTCATAGTTTCCAATCTCCTCATAGGTTATGTAATCATAACAACTTTTGGTGAAGAAAGCTAAAGGAGAGTTTTGCTAGTAATACCGGAGACAGAGTCTGAGGTGGTCTCCTGACTCGATGGAGAATAGAATAAGAGAAGAGCAACTAGGAGCCACTCACGTCATTGTCTATATAATCGGAAGCTTTGAATATAAAAAAAAATGCGTGGTTGTGAATTGTGAGCATCTTTCAATTGTTGTTGTCATTTAATAAAACAAAATATAATCTGCCTCAGGGGGAAGTAGAAAAGAAATTAATTTCTATTTACCACATAATTAAAAGATTTCATTCCTTAAAAAATGCATAAATATCAACGACGGCTCCACAAACCCTAAAGACTAGGAACAAAGAGAGAGATAGTTTGTTGTTATTCTATTTCTCTTAGTTTTTTTTTGACATATTTTTTTGTGAGAAACAGAGAGAAAATGGAAGATGGTGTGACGCCTCCGCTTCTGATCACAGAGAAAGACACGACGATGATTCGTGTGAAGGAGGAGGTGAAGAAGCAGCTATGGCTTTCTGCTCCACTCATTGGTGTTAGCCTTCTTCAATACTCTCTCCAAGTCATCTCCGTCATGTTCGTTGGCCATCTTGGCTCTCTTCCTCTCTCTGCCGCCTCTATCGCCACCTCCTTTGCCTCCGTTACCGGCTTCACCTTCCTCGTACGTTTCTTCGTCCCATCTCTCACGATCCAGTCAAAAAAAAAAAAAGAGTGCATTCAATAACATAACCTTAGTTATCCTCTGTTTTGTAACTTTGTTCAAAGTTTGTGTGTATGTGAAACAGTTGGGAACAGCAAGTGCATTGGAGACACTATGTGGCCAAGCTTACGGAGCAAAACTATATGGAAAATTGGGAATTCAAATGCAGAGAGCAATGTTTGTACTTCTTATACTCTCTGTTCCTCTCTCAATCATTTGGGCTAACACAGAACAGATTCTCGTATTGGTCCATCAAGACAAGTCCATTGCAAGTGTTGCTGGCTCCTACGCTAAATACATGATCCCGAGCCTCTTCGCCTACGGACTGCTTCAATGTATCAACAGGTTCTTGCAAGCGCAGAACAATGTGTTCCCTGTCTTTGTCTGCTCTGGTATCACTACATGTCTTCATTTGCTTCTCTGTTGGTTGTTTGTGTTGAAGACTGGTTTAGGATACAGAGGAGCTGCTCTTGCTATTTCGGTCTCTTACTGGTTCAACGTCATTCTCCTCTCGTGTTATGTCAAGTTTTCGCCTTCTTGCTCGCATAGTTGGACCGGGTTTTCGAAAGAGGCTTTTCAAGAACTTTATGATTTCTCTAAAATTGCTTTTCCTTCAGCGGTCATGGTCTGGTAAGTCATCAAACATAAAATGCTGCATTGTTCAGGTTCCAGTATCTGCATTTTAATCAAATTCTGTTTGAAACAGTTTGGAGCTTTGGTCCTTCGAGCTTCTGGTTCTTGCCTCAGGCCTTCTTCCTAACCCGGTTTTAGAAACTTCGGTGCTTTCAATCTGGTAGATTTCGGTTATCTTTGTCTTATGGTACTCAGAGTTTGTGTACTTCTTCTTTATATTTGATCAACCTCATTTCTGCAACTTTTCAGTCTAAATACTTCCCTAACAATCTGGCAGATTTCGGTTGGTCTTGGTGGCGCTGCAAGGTCAGTAACAAAATGTATCCAAGAGCTCATAAAAAGAAAAATCTCATCAAACCAACCTATCTCACTTTGTGTGTTTCTGTTAACTTGCAGCATAAGGGTCTCAAACGAGTTAGGAGCAGGGAATCCACAAGTGGCAAAACTGGCTGTATATGTCATTGTAGGCATAGCAGTAGCCGAGGGAATTGTGGTTGTAACAGTTTTGTTGTCGATTCGGAAGATCTTAGGTCATGCTTTTAGCAGCGACCCGAAAATCATCGCATATGCCGCATCAATGATACCGATTGTTGCATGTGGAAACTTCCTTGATGGCTTACAATGCGTACTCTCAGGTTTTGAATGATAGAAGATTGGCTTTGGTTCCTTGTTTATATATGTCCGGTTCGAATCCTGGTCAAATAGTTTTGATTTATGGTTGCAGGGGTTGCTAGAGGATGTGGATGGCAGAAAATTGGAGCATGTGTGAATCTTGGATCATATTATCTTGTTGGAGTTCCATTAGGATTGTTACTTGGTTTCCATTTCCACATTGGTGGTCGGGTAATAATCTTAAACTCTCCTTCTCATTCTCAAGTTCAAACACAAGACTAGTTTTATAGAAACTTTTATTTTGTGGTATTTTCATATTGTAGGGGCTTTGGCTGGGAATCGTAACAGCATTGTCTGTTCAAGTGTTGTGTCTTTCCTTAGTCACTATATTCACAAACTGGGATAAAGAGGTAAAACCTTTTAACTGATCGGCTCAGTTTTATATGTATAATAACTCTGCCATAATGTGATTCTGTTTCTTGTTTTACATGATTAGGCAAAGAAAGCTACGAACAGAGTCGGATCTTCAGATGACAAAGATGGTGACGTCCAATGATCAATAAACGTCTGAGGAAAAAGCAGTTGCAAATGAGCTTAATGAGTGCTTTATTCTTGTATGCCCATATGAACTTATTGGGAATTTCTAATTGATGTGGCCGTACATTGGTCTTTAGAAAACTTTACCATTGTTACATAGTTATTGAAATTCCTTGGATGTGTTTCCATTCTCATCGAGCATTAGTGTAATGAGATCAAAAATTCATATATGTAATACACCAACGTGTTCGATACTAAAAATTCTGGACTTTAAATTGGAAATGAACGAAGAATGAGTTTGGGATCAGAGCTCTCTTCTAAACATAGGCCAAAAACAGAGATTTTTCTATGAAGGGTGTACATGATGATTAGTTAATCATCTGTGCTTTATATTCTTTATTTTAGACAGAAAGAATGATTCAAACTATTCGTCATCACTAGTTGTGATATGAAAAATTTCAGGAATTACTGAACGGAACCAACCAGTAAGAGAGATCCTATAGGCTATAGGAACCTGAAGAACGACGTCAAGAAGAAGCCTGTTACGCGATATCCTATAGGAACTCGAGATCAAGTTTCCTCTTCAGATGAGATCTATCTGCACTGCAAATCCAAAAATCAAGAATTCATCAAAAGTTTTCATTTTTTAAGCTGACCAAGAACTGACTGTAATAAAACCAATTGTTTTTACCTGGTGATGGTTGGTCGGTTTGGTGGCCGCTCAGCTAAGATGGTGAAATCTAAAGACATTGGTGCTTGTCCATCATGGCTAGCTTGTCTCATGACATCAACACTCTGGTCCTTGAAACCATTACCAGACTTTCCTCGGTCAGGCATCACTCTTCTAAACTTATGTGCTGGTGACAGCACTTTAATGGCTTCAAGTTTACTATCAGATGACTTAGCATCTTGCTTGGAAACTGGTCTTGGGAGCTTTAAAGGGTCAGTAGGTGAAGGTGCAGATGTGAAGTACCTTTAAAAAGAAATCAAGGTTTGAGAACAAAACTAAATAACCTGTTCTTATGCATTATCCATAGGGGAGATTTTTAGGTACCTGTGTTTTAGAGCCTGCTGAATCGATATTCTAGACTTGGGGTCATAGGTGAACATCTTTGACAACAAATCTAAAGCATCCTCACTAACCGTTGGGAGTAAAGAACGTAAAGAAGGAGCAGGGACAAATTGATACTCTACATAATCAGGAAGGCAGATCATGTCAGGCCACTGATCTGCTTTTGGAGTCCCAAAGGCAGCAAAGATTTTGCTTAATTGATCAATATCACTGTTTCCCTGCAATGGAATAAGTAAGTTAGATAAACAAGTAGACAGATGCACTGGATTACTACACAATCAAAATGGAGGTTCACCTGAAGAAATGGTCTGCGTAATAGAAGTTCAGCAAAAATGCAGCCAGCAGCCCAAACATCAACTGCACCATCATATTGTTTTGCACCAAACAAAAGTTCAGGTGCTCTATACCATCTAGCAAACACCTATGAAAATTGCTAAAGGACATCAAGATACGAAAGATAGCAGAACTACTACATAAATAGCATTGTCACAACAAACAAAGCATACCTGGTGGGTAAACTTACGACCTGGGCTACCAAATATACGTGCTAACCCAAAATCTGCAAGTTTCAGCTGTCCATTGGGTCCTATCAACAAGTTGTTTGGCTTCATATCTCTGAAACAAATACGAATGATCATCCATAAGTTTAAATCAAAACAGACCTTATTAGAGATAGAACAAGTTCTGCTTCTAAGTTCCAATGATAGTACCTGTGCAGAACCCATTTGCCATGGCAATATTCAAGACCTTTCAATATCATTTGGAGGTAAGATTTGACATCACCAGGCGAAAGATAGAGATTACGATCTCGGATAACTGCTTCGAGATCAGTCTCCATGAACTCAAACACGATGTGCAAATTCTCCTTGTGAGGAAACGCATCAATCAACTCAATTATATGTGGATGCTTAAGCTCTTTAAGTAATTTGATTTCTCTAAGAGCTGTTACATTCACACCTTCTTTCTCTTTACCAAGTCTTATTTTCTTGATCGCTACAGTTTCTCCATTCTACAAATTGCCACAACAAAACAAATCAGCTTCCTTATACAAACTTAAACAAAAACTACACACTTTAAATCCATTAAGAACATAAAAATGCAAACTTTGACTTCTAAGAACACATATTAGTGTAAAGATCGAAACTTTAGCTGATTTAAAACCTAAGAGCTATCAGATTTAACCAAATTGTTCCCAGGAAGAGACACGTCAAAAGACACACGACAGAATTGGAACCCTAGTTTCGATGGGATCGACAAAAAATATGAAGAATTGAGAGAGGAATCATCTTCACCTTTGTATCAGTAGCTTTGAAGACGACTCCATAAGTACCTTGACCAAGAACCTCTCGCTTTAGATACCTATCAGCAACTTTCTTCGGCTGTTCCATCTCCGGAACTCTCTAATCGGATCACAAGCAATTGATCGAAACTGATCTTAATTAATTTGTTATCGTTAACGTTGAGGTATCTTATGATGCTCTGGAGAAAAAGTAGCCGTTAGAGCAATTACAGAAGGAATCGACATTTTTAGGGGAAAATATTGAAAAGTAAACGAAAAAGGAAAGAGACGCTCTAAAGCTAGAAATAAAACGAAGCTGGAAGCGTCTATCGTAACGACGTCGTTTAAAGGTTTATAAATGAAAAGCAAAATTGTTCCGGTTTACTCAACATTGACTCGTCAATTATTCTTCGGTTTAAAATGTTATAAGTTAGTGGTTAAACAAAAGATGATTGTGAATATTAACATTTTTTTAGCTGTATGAATATTGGAACATTGCCTAAACATACTTAGAAATTAAAAAAAAAATCCAAGAAAATAAAAAGCTGCATCAACAAGTTGCCAAATTAACCTTGCTCATATTTTCCGCAGCATGGACCAGGAGAACACTACCGGATTAACTTCCGTTTCATGAAGCGTGGAATCAAGCCCAAATATAAGGCCCAAATAACTATTCCGAGAAGGTTAGACAAGCAACTGTTAACTTCTGGGCCCATATAATGGGCTCATAAGAAAGAGATGCAGCCCAATCATTAAAGTTTGCACAAATAATTAGGCTGATCAGTCCACTTTTTTTTAGGTGACCAAAGAAAACAAAGTAAGCCTAACATTTGAGTATGAACCAGAAAAATTTAGGATACTTCAGGGTCAAGTATTTTGCTAGTGAACATTTTTCATCATACAAATTTTTATTTAAACAACTCAAAAAAAAACTTACACGATGGATAAAAAAACACACTTAAAAATAAGCCATTGAATTGTGAAAGAGACGAGACTCGTGAGGGTAATAAGACAAGTTCGTTGTAATAAATCTAGCAATAGATTCTGCTCAGACAGAGAAATAATTACCTGCTTTCGTGCCCACATCATCAGACTTATAATCCTGACCGTACATCAACCTATTTCACTATTTCGTGTTGAAATTTCTAGTTGTTAGGGCTAACAAATGATTTAGAATTAGGTCACCAAACGGAAACACTTGTACATTATTTTCTAAAAGAAATAAAGAATGGTCGGCCAAATTCATTTTCAAAGTTACATCTTAAAAATGTAGTGGACTAGTAGTTGGCAGGAACGATAATAATTGTTATTTTTATTATCTTTACCCAAAAAAAAAAAGAGTGAAGCACAAAAGCCGAGAAGGACGCATGTGACGCGTAGGGAATCTAACACAAACAATGTCAGACCCTTCCCATGTCTTTTCAGATGCACCCACCTGTTCCTTTTTTTCTTTTCTTTTTATTCTTCTATCACGAATATCTAAACCACTATAATTACGACTCTCTATCTATCATTTCTTCCAAAACATGACGTGGCCTCTTCTCTCTCTCTCTTTCCTTCTCTCTAAGTATGTTTAGGGTTAATAATTAGGGTTCCTCCTCTCTTTTGTTCTGTCTTTATATCTCCTTCATAGCTCTAATGTAAGAGATTTACCTCTTTTGGTGTTTTTGTTAATCCACGTTCTCATCAAAACTTTCTCATTGTTTTATGAAGAGTTAAAGGTCTTTACAGTTTGCTTATGTCAGATCCATAATATATTTGACAAGATACTTTGTTTTTCGATAGATCTTGATCTGACGATGGAAGTAGAGCTCCTTAAAGTTCAAACATGAGTTGAGCAGGGTAAAGAAAAGCTGCTAAGCTATGGATCCCATAAGCCCTAATCCTTGTAAAGTAAAAAAGGATTTGGTTATATGGATTGCATATCTCAGGAGCTTTAACTTGCCCTTTAATGGCTTTTACTCTTCTTTGGATTGAAGGGAGCTCTACATCTTCTTTCACCTTCTCTATTTTTTATTTTTCTTTATTTCTACTCAACAATTATTTATTCGGATTCATCTTTAATTTTCCGTTATAATTTCTTTTTGGTAAGGATTATTCGCTATAATTTGAGAATTATATGGTTATTATTTTGATTCCGAAGCAATGTTTAGCGTGTTATTTGTTTTTCTTGTAAAAAACTAGGGTTTATGCAACTGCCTCGGGTAGATGAGAAGATCCTTGGTTCTTTGGAGACTTTTAAATTTTGCAATCTTTGCTGCCATATGCACTGACTATCTTTGTATGATTATTCTCATATCTAATCTAACAACTAAATCCTGTTCTACAATCACAGTCCTTTAGTTAATTGCGAAAATAGTTTTCTGTCATATATGTAAAATGATGATCGGATCGGATTTAAAGGACCAAAGATATTCACTAACTTATACGATTCATTTGTCAACTCGAGTACTTGATTCCTGTCTTTACACAATGAAGATTATAAACTTGAAGAACATTAAAAGTTAATAAAAGTTAAGATTAAGATATAAAAATAACACATATCAATAAATTGAATGTCTTTTCGGATCACCTGTAGGAGTTGGCCATATAATTTGAAATCGAACGTAAACTACAGCAAATTTTGTTATTATAGTTTGATTGATAAAGAAATGGTTTTAGGCAGAATAATTGAAACTGAACCCTAGCTAAACAATTTCTTTTAAGGGAGTCATCATGTAAACCAAATTTCACTTAAAAAAATGATGTTTTAAACATATAATTCGACAATTTTTAGTTTACTAAAAAGATTATGATTTTTGTTTGTTTTAAATTTAATATTGTTATACTTCCATAAACAAGTTACATGTGCTACAGTTGTGAGTCTCGAACTTTGAGTCTCCAACCCAAAAGAAATCGAGATACAGTTATGTGCTAGTTTAAAGAGTAAACTTACTCAAAAATATCCGAAAAACACAGGTAAACTGATCCCAAAAACAAAATTCCGAAAACTTAGATCACCATGTCGATCCGGTCCAAAAGTTTTCATAAGAACTATCAACCAGCCTTCGATGTTTCAGACTTTCAGTCTATGGTTTCAGCACAATAAGATAATCTTGTAGACACATAGTATGTCTTCAAACATGAGGTCTCTTGGTGTTGTATGTGTAGAAACTTATTTGGCTGGTCTTGCCTTCGTTGCTAAACTGGGATGTAGACATTTTCATTATTTTGATTGTACTTTCGAAGTTTTCAAAATTGGGCCTCGTTTTTATGACCCTTCATGGAAAAAATAAAGTTGTCAATCTTCCTCTTACGACAGAAGAGGTCTGTTGCAGATCTGGACCAAACCCTGTAAGCAAAATATCCATTAACATAAGGTCAAATCTAGCCCATTAAATAGGCCCAAATAAAGGCCTAATAGTGTAATGTCAACCCTAATCGTTCAATTCTCTCACCATATTTATGTAACGACTGACTGATTTAACTAAGCCTTCTATTGGGCCTTTGGCACACAAATGTTGTAAGAGCTACTTGTGTTCGAATGAATAGTTTTTTTTTTTTTACCAACGTATGTATCGAGCAATTTCTCGTTATGAGAATGATTCAATTATTTTGAATTGTTAATTTGTTAACAATGCCGTAAAAAAAACTGAATCTTAAACCAGAAGAAGAAGTGGAAGAAGTTACTGATTATTTTATTTTACAAATGTCTGATAATATAATACAGATTTCGAAAAATATACTACAGATACATCAATGAATATAAAGTTTATCAAATTCAATATGCTGTAAATAGAAAATTTGGCGATAAAGACTGACTACCCTACATCTGAAATCAGGTAACTCTACCTAAAATTCCGTGAAGGGTTGGTGGACTACTTTAATTATAGAGACACTTTTCGAAGTAACATATTTTAGTTTTATAATTTGCCAGACTAACATTTGGTCGAAAATGCTTATGACATTGTACTTGTTATCACGTTTCTACGAAACACCTATCAGTTGCGTTTAATGTTTTCCGATAACACATCTAGCTAAATTTTGTAATTGCTTTTAATTTCTTTCAAACTTCGACTTTTTTATACAAATGTGAAATATCTGTAAGTTTCTAGAATAGTATCTGATGGTAACTTAACAGACTTACAATAATTTCAAAGACTTTTAAAACTTAATGATGTGGAAAAATCATCGATGTGGGGCTGTCCGCTGGAGAGCAAAGCTCCTGCAAATAAAAGAGAAAAATGTAGAAATTTGTACAATTGGTGTGATATTTTCCATCACGCTAGCATATGCTTAAGCCGGTAACATTAAACACAAGACTTGGTCAAGGATTAGAAAGAATCGAAAAAGTGAAGAAGAAAATGGATATCATGACACCGAATGCACATGAAAATATCTCACTTTCTAACCACTCATCTTCTAGTGTAGTTTACGGTATAGTTGTTTACGTGTTACCCGAAATAAACGACAAAGATATGTTTTCTAACAAAGTGTGCTGAAGACTGAAGAGTAAAGAATTTCAAGTTTTTTTTTCCTGTTAATAATGTAACAAATTAAGGCTGTGAATGGTAACCAAAACTGCACCCAAAACTGCACCGCAATAGTGTTGTAACAGTATCAAAATCTCTACGTATACATATGTATCTATATATTTTCGTTACTATTTGAACCGCACCGTACTTTTCTCGTACCGCAAAACTCAGTCACCATTCAGAACCTAAATAGGCAAAGAAGTTTACTGGTCTATTTTCAAGAATATGTAAACTACGTTCCAGAAATTAATGAAAAAGGAAAATGTTAGCATAATATTGGTGTCTTGTCACGATCTTCCACAAAAAACTTATTGCAAGACTAAACAAACAGACAAGTCTTAGAATTAAGGAAATGAATTAAGTTTTCGGATCTAACAAACTTTATAAAAATCAATTCAGCCAAAATTTCTGAGAAATTTAGAGTGCCATGTATTTAATCTTCTTTATACTTTCTTTTATATTATAACCGAAATTCACCACAAGAATGGATAACTGCCAAATTAGCTAGAGCTTATCTACACATTTATTAGTTCACTCTCACTCTTTGATGTTTCTTTCATCTAAAGTCAACCCCTTCGACACACCACTATCACACATCCATACACTTGTCGTGTCTTAGTAATCATTTCAACTATGTTTTGAGATCCGAGTCCAAATTATCATTAAAAAGGTTCTTTCTACATGCCGGTTTACATTTTTGTTTGGTTTAATGTGCCGGTTTAGTTTAGTTTCATGTAGGGCTTATAAAATCACCTTTTAGTTGGGTTCAATATATATTTTTGGTTTCGTGAAAGTCAACTGGTAATGATTGATTATATAACCAAAATAGGTCTCAAATTAAATCTCGAAGAACGGTTATAAGAAACAAAAGGGAATGACGTACCTATACATACTTACCGGAAGGTTCGATAACATTTTAAATTCGTTGCTTCTAATTTTTATTACTTTGCATAATAACTCTGAAAGCGGTTGATCGATGGTTAATTGTTCAAGAAGTTCTTGTATGGACGGTGATATACATATATATATAGAAGGATCTAGATCGAACCATACATATGTGGCAAGTTACTCTCTACCTAGCTAGACAACTTTTTAAGTGGCAACAAGAGCCACGTAGTAATAAGTTGGTGTACTTGTATCATTGTAATATGTTACGCTTTTAATTCGTATCAGTATATCTTAGTACACTGATACTTATACACAGATCATACCTGTATTGTTCTTTCGTCAAAGTTAACCAATATAAAATATATATTTCTTGTCCCCATTCCTTACAATTTGATACGTATACGGGACCAAAAAATACAAGATATGACAGAACAAACAATAGATATTTTCAGTCAGAAAAACATATCAAATTTTTTATATATATGTAACTGGAGATCGGATTCATAACTGTATCTTAATTTTCATATCTTATTATTAGGATTCAAATAAACGATTTCTTTGATATTTCTGTGGATTGAACTTATAGCCACTAACAAAAATTCAACCACACAACTCACTTTTTCCGTCTGTAACAACTATTTATAAAATGGTTACGTATAACAACAAAAATGCGTTCAAGTATTTATAACGATGCAGGTGGTCGTTACCCGACCGACTTAAATTCATTTCTCGAATTTCGTGGAGCATTGCATGCAAATATTTCTCATCAAAAAGAAAAAAAAGAAAAGAAACAGTTGACATTTATTTTATTAAAATTCTATTCCTAGAGTATAATTTTATCGTCAATGTCTTTCATAACCAGCTTGAAATTTTTGGCACGCCTTAGACTTTTAGATAATGCTTCCTTTTATAAATAAAATCTATCAATAACATAAATACCTAATAAATATTAGTAACCTTGAATATATACATTAATACATATGGAAATGTCATCAATAAAAATACTATAAAAATAGATTCTTAAATTTATTTTGTATCTAAAATAATATAAATACATTAAACTAATATGTATTGTTTGATAGTATCGTAAAATAAATATAAATGTAGTTGAGGTTAAGTAGAAGATAAGTCAAACTAGGAGAGCTTTACATAAATACAAGAAATTAAAGGTTCATCAACAAGACAATGAAATCTTTAGTATTACTATTGAATAAATTATGAGAAAAATGTTAAGAAATGTGATTGAATGTACAACATTTAAAATGTATACATGTATATATAGTTATACACACACACACACACACACACACACACACTTATATCCTTACCATACACTAGATCACTTAAATTTGTTTGATAGAATACATTTACTAGATCTATAACAACTACATTTTAATTTATATATATATATATATATATAGAGAGAGAGAGTAAAAGTGATATTTCTATTCACTCTTTAAGTGTTTTTATTTTATTTTAATAATTCATCAATCCATTTAAATCATTTACTAAAAATTTATGCATGTACTGATAATTGATTTATCACTTGATTATATTTTCCAGCAACATGCAATATATCTATCTGAACTCGGGTGTTGACCCAACGAAAACACTAACACGACCTTTGTACTACATGTACTTGTCAAAAGATCAAACTTCTTAGACTGCATTATTATAGTTGTTAACTTTATATATATAACTATATAAGGAGAACTCTGTTGGCAAATAAATTAACATATTTACATTAGATGTTGAATCATAGTCAATTCATGCACTATTGATACTAGAGTAGATAGTAATCCACCAGGCCAATTGGGATTTTTAGATAATAAAAATACTATGAATAAATGCATCAATCCACCTGTCAATGATTCTACACTATAAATTACAGTGTGAATAATTTGTTAGTCAATATTATTTTCTTTACAAAGTAATCTAATAATGCAAGATAAGAAAGGTTGATCAAAACAAGGAAATAAATATCCATATATAGTGAATTAATTGACCATGATTTTACTATTTATTTGCAGATACTATTCTCTTTTTATACAAATCCTCCCTAAAATGTTGAATTTAATCTGAAGAAATCTTAGTGAAATATATTTTGCCACCTAGTCATTAGGAAGTGATGCTCACGACGATGAAACGAATAGTCAATCCGATGGCTAAATAATTAATTATTTAGAATTTACTCGTTGACTTATTTAATAAAATGACATATTCAAGATTAACTTGACATACATACATATGTAAATGTGAGTATGCGTGTGGGTCTATATAAATACATGAGAGTAATCGTGTGAATACAACCATTACAATTGTGTGACTATCATTTAAAGAATAAAGCAAACACATGATCCAAAGAAGATAGATAGGGAGACAAAAAAAAATCAAGGCAAAAAATGGGTTTCTCTCCATCCTCTTCATGGTTTCTTCATCCTCAGCTTCATCATGTTGTTTCCAAGATGTCTTACTTTGATGCTTTTTTGTTCTATGTAAATACATCTCTCTCTTTAACAAGAACATAAATACATCTCTGATCTCTCTATCTCTCTAAATATATGAACTATATATGCTTTTCTTCTCTTAAGAAAATAAGTTATCATATCGCTTTTATAATTTTTCTTATTATTTTGTTAATTTGATCGTTTAAAAAAAATTATATATACAGATTGTGCACTTAGTGGACAAGCTAGGATTGTGGCATAGATTTCCAGTGTTATTAGGAGTGGCTTACTTGGGGTTACGAAGACATCTACATCAACGTTACAATCTGGTACATGTCGGTCCGATCAACGGTCAGGGTTACGACACCGATGAGTTCTGTTATCGTACGGCTGACGGCAAGTGTAACCATCCCTCCGATAACACCATCGGCAGCCAAGGCAGCTTCATCGGCCGGAATATGCCTCCCTCTACTTCTCAGTACGGCGTAAGTTTTTTTCTTGCTCTCCTTCATATTCACAATCACTTTTTCACAACATGCAAATTAATTTTGTACTTTTGATTAAATCTATAAAATAAAGCGAAGTGATATATAATATAGCAAAAGTAAATAGTAGTGGAATGAGACACTAGAACCAAATTTTGTGACGCATTTCTTTTTAATCACTACTTACCGGTGGTTGAAAATTGAAATCATGATGTAATGTTCCTCTGCTTTTTATTTTATTTTGTCAGCTTTTGATTGATTTTATGTGTTTGTTGATGCAATAAAGTTTTTTTGTCAATACTTTTTTTTCCCTGAAAATTTAGAAAAAAAAATGTTGGAGTTTTGTTATTATTGGAGTGGATGCACCTCATGATAGCCACCCTAATTGGATTAGTGTTGGTTTTGCATGATACGTAATTCATCTACGAAATTATGTTATGGATTGAATTACATCAGTATGAGTAAATGCACAACTGCATGATACATATTTTTTTTTGTCTGTTTTAGGATCACAATGTATTTTATATAATATATGATATGATTGTGTGTATTATGACAGATTTTGGATCCACATCCAAGTGTAGTGGCGACAAAGTTGTTAGCGAGAAAAAGATTCATAGACAATGGGGACCAATTCAACGTGATAGCTTGTTCTTGGATCCAGTTCATGATCCATGATTGGGTTGATCACTTAGAAGACACCCACCAGGTTTTGATATTTTCAAATTTAACCCCTTTAATCTTGAAAATTTACAGTTCTTTCCCTCAACTTTAAGATTATAGATTAATAAAGATATTGAAATCACCTAAACCAGATTGAGCTTGAAGCTCCAGAAGAAGTAGCAAGTGGATGTCCATTGAAGTCATTCAAGTTCCTCAGAACGAAGAAAGTTCCCACCGATGATCACCACAAATCTGGCGCTGTCAACACTAGAACCCCTTGGTGGTTAGTATCTCAATCATTTAGTTACTGCTTATTTGTTGTTTAATTACTATCCGAGTTTGATTTTATATAACATTATTTTGGGGATAGGGATGGGAGTGTAATATATGGAAATGACGAGACTGGAATGAGAAGAGTTAGGGTTTTCAAGGACGGAAAGCTAAAAATCTCTGGGGATGGCTTGTTGGAGAGGGACGAAAGAGGTGTTCCGATCTCCGGTGACATAAGAAACAGCTGGTCAGGTTTCTCTCTGTTGCAAGCTCTCTTTGTCAAAGAACACAACTCCGTCTGTGATATGCTCAAAGTAAGTCATTAACTTGACCCATTACTTACGTTTAGTGTCTTCCTTGTGTTGCAAGCAGCAACTCTGTTTTTTTTTTTCCTTCTTTCTAACTCTGTTTATGCAAATCATGTTAAGTTTTTTTACATTTTTTCAGGAACGGTATCCAGATTTTGATGATGAGAAACTCTACCGGACTGCTAGACTTGTGACAGCAGCGGTTATCGCTAAGGTTCATACGATCGATTGGACAATAGAACTCTTAAAGACAGACACACTCACTGCTGGAATGAGGATCAACTGGTATGGGTTTTTTGGGAAGAAAGTGAAGGACATGGTTGGAGCAAGATTTGGTCCTCTATTTAGCGGATTAGTTGGTCTGAAGAAACCGAATGATCATGGAGTTCCTTATTCCCTTACCGAAGAGTTCGTTAGTGTTTACAGGATGCATTGTCTTCTACCAGAGACACTTATACTCCGAGATATGAACTCTGAGAATGTAGACAAAGAAAACCCTGCAATAGAACGAGAGTAAGATATAGGATGTTGTGTACAGTTTTTTTAGGTCAATCCAAGCGCAGTTTTTCTTGACATATACAGTTTTGTTTTATAGGATACCGATGACGGAACTGATCGGGAAAAAAGCAGGAGAAAAGGCTTCGAAACTTGGGTTTGAGCAGTTACTTGTTTCAATGGGACACCAATCTTGTGGCGCATTGACATTGTGGAACTACCCTAATTGGATGAGGAACCTTGTGGCTCAAGATATCGACGGAGAAGATAGACCTCACCTTATAGACATGGCTGCCTTGGAGAGTAAGTCAAAATCAATGATTCCTCTTCTATATATCTGCAATTCTCTAAACGATTGATTGATTTTTTTCTCAGTTTATAGAGACCGGGAGAGAGGAGTTCCTCGGTACAACGAATTCAGAAAGAATCTGTTGATGAGTCCGATCAGCAAATGGGAAGAGTTGACAGATGATGAAGAAGCTATCAAGGTTTTAAGAGAAGTGTACGAAGACGATATAGAGAAGCTTGATCTAAACGTGGGGTTGCACGCAGAGAAAAAGATCAAAGGATTCGCCATTAGCGAAACTGCTTTCTTCATCTTCCTCCTTGTCGCCTCCAGGTTTCTAAGCTCTAAATCAAATTTTGACTACACTTACTAAAACAAAGGCTTTTCTAAACTCTAACTTACTTGCTAAATTTGGTTAGGAGGCTAGAAGCAGATAGGTTTTTCACTACGAACTTCAATGAGAAGACTTATACTAAGGAAGGGTTAGAGTGGGTCAATACTACAGAGACTTTAAAAGATGTGATAGACCGACACTTCCCGAGGTTAACCGATCAATGGATGCGATGTTCGAGCGCCTTCTCTGTCTGGGGCTCGGATCCTAACCCAAAGAATTGGGTTCCTTTGTACCTCCGATCCGCTCCATAGGCCATCATAGGCCATAGCCGTCGGATACTACGTGGCACATGTTCATTAGTGTCACTGTGTTTCCTTGGTATATTTTTGGGGGGCACTGGTATGGTGTAAAATCGTACATATGAATAATCATATTAGAAGGAGAGGTTTAGACATTAGTATCTTTGGTTAAATAAACGATTACCTCAATTTCTCTTAACCGTTTGTTCTCAACTTTCCCCATTTTCATTTGCCACCTTGAAAAATAACAAATTTTCTGAATCAATTTTACAATATGGTTTTGACAGCTTTTCATGAGGCTTATGATTCTAGTTTAGATCTTGACATATGAAAAAGTAGCATAATCCACAGAACAATTAATCAAAATCCAAAATTAGTCAATCCATACTAAGTACTAATTAAGGAACAACCTCAGACCAGGCTTCCAACTTCAGGTAAGCGATCTTCAGTAAAGAATCGTCATCTACTTCAACCTTGACCAAGTGGAGCAAATCTCCATCCGCTTGTCCTGCAGTCTATAACAAATCCTCTGTGAGTCTCTCAGTGATATGAATCAACCTCCATCAGATTCTTCATCTTCCAGTGGTCATCCAATAATGACAATTCCTTTAATTCTGTTATTGGTGCCTATATCACTCAAACCATTACGTCTGTCATGCGTATCATTATTAGCCATGTCTCTGCAAATGCTAATCAAGTTTCCAAACCTGGATTGAGTAAGAGTAACTTGCTTCAACGTTTCTTAATTCAGCTTATTTCTCCATTTTTGTATATGCAAAGCAACTTTTTCAGGAATATAACTAATATAAGTAACAAAACTGGCAAGAATATATCCAAATTTTTACATGATTTCGACTTTCGAGTTTCAACCAATGATCTACCCGGTTACAAAAGCAAAGAATTACATCGGTTACCAAGTTTTATATATTCTTTACAATGTCTCCCCGGAACTATTAAATACACCAACCAAAACCCCAAACCCCGAGTGAGAGTGACAAACCAAACTTTTGCTTCTCCAACTCTACTATGGGGTATAGCTTAAATTAAACAGAAAAAGAAAAACACTAAGAATTGTGTAGAGATGCAACTTTCACAGCAACAGTCTCATCTTGTTCCTCTACTATGGAATCCTGCAAGATAACACAATACTTAAATTTCTTGCACAAGAACACTAGGTTTCAAACATTCATGCACCTATAAAGAAATATGAAGTTTCCCTTTGTTTACCTCAATGTTGGTTTTAGATTGTACACCTATGCATTTAGAACCACTAATGCTAGAGCTTTTCATCAGGTTACGCGCACTATACCCTCCTCCTCCTCCATTTTCTGTACCTTCAGCTTGTTGTGAAGCTTTGGGACTGTCTAAGGTTGAAGCTACAGCAGCTGTTGTTCTTCTCTCGATATCGTTGCTTCTTTCTTCGACTGTTTCATTCTTGGATGCTGGAACTCGCTCTCTGAAAATGCAAATACAAGAACATCAATAATGCTGGCTGTTTCATGATTTTGATAAGACCATCACTTGGTGCAGAGACAATCGTTTTTATTAAAATGAAAGAAACTGAGGTTTTTTTTTATATCTCTGTTTGTACCTTGGTAAGGAAGCATGCTGTCTCTGAAGTGCGTTACTTCTTCCTCCTGGACCTTGATTTTCTTCAAGATGAGCAAACTGCCTCCTAAATCGATCTACCCCACTGCATCGGAAATATATTTTTCTCAGCCAAATTTCTTGAAACCAAAACCATAGTATACCTTATATTTGATCAATTAGCCAACCTGGGGTACATGAAGCTGAGCTGATTGCCACCACGAAGGTATTCCTCCAGCATCTGAGGATGATATTCTAATATCTATGTTTTTTAAGTAATCCATTAGAATCACCAAGAGAGGAGAATCTAAACCAAAGAAGAGATATATAGAAGGCTCATCACCTCTCGGTAAATTAACTCTCTGATATCATCTTTTGTCAATTTCTTTCTCTCAAACTCAAATTCAAGCTTTGAAATCGGCTGTGTCGATGGTTCCCGCACTTTACTTGACAGACCATTAAAGTATGGATCAGCTAATGCCTGTAAAAATATAGGCACACATATATTAAGAGGGAACATAGAATTTCAGTTTGTTCTTTGAATTTTCATCATCTTCTAGGTTCTGCATCTATGTGCCTCTAGTACTGTCACATTTCAACGTTCTCAAACATAGTTCCATCTACCTCATGTAAGAAATAAAGCAAAATTTAAGCATACTTCTTCGGCAGATGGACGATCTTTTGGATCAAAGGCAATCAGGCGTTCCAACAGGCGAAGGGCCGAAGGATCTGCTTTAGGGAATTTTTTAGAGAATGGGACTGGCTGTTTTTTCCTCATGTTGCCAAGATATCTCCTCGCCTTATCATTTCTGATCTGACAATTTGAAGATAGCATATTCATTTACAATACAACTCAAAGTTGCTTGATCCAATAGTTTTTCAACTAGTGAATAATCTTTTTTTTCTTCTTCCACAGAAGAAAGAGAGCTATAATTCAAAGTTCTAAACTTTGAAAAAACTAAAACAAGCATCTGGAATAGTATAACTGACCTTTGATATGGCTTCAGGTGGTGGAGTGCCAAGAAAATCGGTCATAATATCCAATTGGTGAACCACATTTTTGCCAGGAAATAGCGGCTTCCCTAATAGCATTTCAGCAAATATGCAACCAACGCTCCAAATATCAATCGCAGGGGTATACTGTATTTCGCAAAAGTAGAGTTAGCATCAGATCTGTAATCAAACCTTATCCTGCACACTTGTAGATAGCTAACTAGAGCAGGCCTTCATACAAAAGTGGACTCAAAAGGCATACATCATATTCTAAGAGATATCAAAGGATTGGAAGAAAAATGAGACGTAAAAGAAATTAAACAGTAATAGAAGTCCAATCTTCTGAGAGTTATAAGCTTACTTTTGAGAAAAATGATCCACAGAGTTCAGGGGCACGGTACCACCGAGTAGCAACATAATCCTATTGAAACAGAGTTAGTAAGAGTGAGTCCACCAGCACTTAAACAGAATGTTACCCTAATGCAACTTAAGCTTTCACAGTCTTGGTGATAAATGACTCACAGTCCAAAAAATAGCGGTAGGGGCATCATTAAAAGATACACGAGCTAGACCAAAGTCACAAATCTTCAACTTGCAATCAGCATTAGCAAGAATGTTCTTTGGTTTCAAATCCCGATGAAACACATTCGCTGCAAACAAACAGAGACGTAGCTCTTCAATAACCTTATATCATAATGATAACACAAGTGAAAGAGACTGTTTAGAAACTAACCAGCATGAACATACTTCAAACCACGAAGAAGCTGATACAAGAAAAACTGATGATGCTCAGGAGTTAAATCATCATTAGCTTTAATAACCTGATGAAGATCAGATTCCATCAACTCAAAGACAACATAAACATCACGAAACTCTCTTCGAGAAGGAGGAAGCATAATATGTTTAATCTCAACAACATCTGGATGAAGAAGCAAGCGTAACAACTTAATCTCCCTAAGAATCCTGGTTGCATCAGAGATATGATCAAACACATCGTTAATCTTTTTGATAGCAACTCTTTCTCCAGTGTGAGTATCTATAGCAGAACCAACAACTCCATAGCTTCCTTTGCCAACTACTTCTTGAATCTGATATCTATTTGCTTCTCCATACTCCGTGAAGAATTCAGCATTAGGTATTCCCTGAGAAATTGCTAGATTTTATTCATGATTTTTCTCGGAATGAATCAAATCTAGATATCAAAATTGGAAACAAAATCTACCTTCTTCTCCATAGGTAAGTGATTTCGTTGCTGAACCTTAATCTGTCTTAGCTTAGACGGATCGGTAAGCTTCTTCAAATCTTCGTCGTCGTTGGGATTAGAAACGGTGGGGGGATTTTGAATCTGATCGTGATTATTGGAAGAAGAAGAAGAAGAAGGACGACGTTGAAAGAAAAGCCAACGACGAACACCGTCGACGAGATTGCCACCACCACCCATTGATTTAGAGGCTGATAATAATAAATTACAGATTTTGTTTTTCCGATTTTACTCTCAGCCAAGCGTTTCTTCGTCAAATCATTTCCACCTTATTCGCCGTTTCTCTTGCTGAATTATTTTTTTTGCTCCCGAGGAGTTGAAAACATGTTCTTCTTCTCTACTGTTATTTTTTTTCCTTTAATTTATTGATATTTATGTTTCGTACTTGCTCCAGTTGAATCTGAAAGAGACAGACAGAGACGCGCGCAGAGACGAAGACCAAATTATTCTCTGATGAGTCAAAAATTATTGGGAAGAGAAAGGATATTGTTGACCAAATCGGTTTGATGTGTGGTTTACATGATTTGCGGTTTGATTTGTGATTTGTGAACCACTAACTTTGGGCGTTCACGTGCTATAGAATATAAATGGGCCTTGGCCTATATCAACACTAGGGATACCCTTTTAGATCCGGACAATAAGAAAATATTTTAAACAGATCAAAATATTATGTATTAGAGATTGGGCACAGTATATGTGAAACCAAGGCAAAAATAAATTTGTGGATGATTAGGATGTTTCATTCTAAATATTTTTCAGTGGTATTTACTCAGATCATATTTAACCATGCGATTTGAAAGCGAAAAAAAAATAATCTAGACAACACATAATGGATGGTGGTTATGAGTTTCGACTTATAAAGATGTGTAGATAGACAATGAGACCATATATTTTTTCACGTATCATTTTATGTATAAGTGGGTTCTTAAAGAAAAAAAATTATAAGTGGATTCTTAAAAAAGGATAACCACCTCGACGCATTCAACAAAATAATGCCATACTTAATTCCTAAACTAGCGTGCATAGATATAGAAACTTAAACTAATTAAAACACATTAGCAAGATTTTTTTCAATGATTTAACGAAGGAGGAGTATGAGATAGAGGAGAAAAGTGATAGGTGGGGAAGTGGTCCCAGCACCAAAAAAAATGTGTGGCTGTCACCAATTGGAATGCACCAAATTCTTTTTACGACATAAAAACAAAAACTGAAAGATTGTTTTTTTTGTTTTGCTTTCTGATAGGATAACTATGACGTGGCATGCGTCACTAGACGCATTATCATTCGCGCGTCCATTTCACGTGGTACAGTCAAATTAGTCAAACCTCCCGGGAGAAACGAATGTTCTTTTACGGTTTTAACTTTTAACTTTTAATCTTGCTGCTTTGGCCTATTAAACTCTTCTTTTCTGAGCAAAATCACACACGCTATGTTTTATGGTTACGTAAACGCTTTTTTTTATTGGCTTAAACCAAACATAACGTGTAGTAAATAGAAACTCTCCATTCACTTCTTCTTTTTTTGTTTGTTTAAATGTTACTAAGATTTATACCAAATCAAAAATATTTTCTTATGTTTTCGGACAAAACTCAAGCCCCATTTACTTTTTTTTTTTTTTTTGTATGTTTTAATGTTACTATAAGATTTATTCCAAATCAAAAATCTTTTCTTATGTTTTCGGACAAATCTCAAGCCGCCCAAAATTGAATTGTTAGCCAACTACCCTTGAGCACTTAAAACCTCCAATCGTTTTCCTTTTTTCTTGTTTTATTTTATGGAATACAGATCCTTTATACTATAAAATAGATTTTTGAGAAGTGTCATAGTTGGAAAAGTAGATAACATATTTAAGTCGAATGGGGGGGGGGATGAATATGAAAACCACGGTAATAGTATATTTTTGTTTTTTACCGTATTTATCATTCCAGTATATAAAAATTAAAATGTAAAGTTTAATTTTTAAAAAAAATTACGTATAAATTATTTCAACAAATAATCATCTTCTATGGTGGAAAACAATTTCCAAGACACATAAAGAGTTACCTTAATTAATGATACATTAAAAAAAAATTACCTGATGGTTTCTGAACCTCACAATCGTGTGGACACTATAGAGTTGATCACTGGAAAAATCATAAATATTCGTGTTGGTCAACTATTGGCTCATAGCTCACACCATTTAATAAGTTCAAAGAAGATACAATGATTACCTATTACATAAATCATACATGCATACGTGTGGTTGTCCATATTTTGACATTAATCATATACTATAATAAACTCATATATTTTGTGCATATATGACATACATAGCTATCTCTATTGTAAGTTGTAAGTCGTAACCACTATATAAACTAATTAATTACATATGTATATAGTGATAGATATGTTGAATGATCGAAGAGATAACGGTGTCTCTTCACGAAAATAGAGTTTCATCAAAAGCAAGATAACGGAGTACTAATTATCTAACTCGTTAATTAATTGAGCTCTATCTTAGTAAGATTCACCGGACACTGCAATATACAATTAACCACGTGCTTTTCAAGTGAATATTCAGTTAAATTCTCATTTGTCTTTTCTTTAGAATTGACACCTTAAGCTATTTCTAGTCATTCTCAAAATATAAAAAGTTAATGGTCCTTAATTGCCGTGACAATTGCTATTCTTCTTTTATTCCCAAAAGAGATACAAGTATAAAAGATCGAAACGCTATACTATTTATTAAAAAAAATAAAAATACAGTTTTAATTATATGACCAAAAAGACTTTTGATATATTTGATCGAAAAATGAAAATTGATTTAGAACTTGATTGGTTCTCCTACTACCATATGCAAATGTTGAGTTTGCGGTTGCTAGCGTTTAAAATGAATCAAAGAAATTGCTTTAAACCACTTTGGATAGTTTTTTTATTGTTCTAATGCAAAATTTTAAAGAAAACATTCCCGTAAGTATTTTTATTTATATATTAGTGAATTAAGGACAAAAAATGTATCTCACAGTTTTCTCAGAATTTTCTTTTTTGACATAGTAATGAATAAATTGATGTAGATTCTATGCTGTTTATAGAAACAAAAAGTAACCGTTTTAAATGCCTCAATTGACGTTAAGTCTGTCTTGGTGCAATTTAATTATGTTTCGTCATCATCTTTTCAAGTTCACGCACTAAGCTTAGTGAAAAAGATACGCCTTTTTTCTTGTTCTGTTTTGTTTTGCATGTCACAGTAAGTAACTCTCCTCCTCAATTATCAAAAATGCAAACTTTAATTTTCTTCTAGAGAAGAGCCACTCTCTCCACTTCTTTCTTTGTCCAACTTTTTAGACAGAGAAAGTGGCGTCAGAGATAGATAGAGAGATACATATTCAAGTTGGTTGAAGGAGGAGAATTAGCGGTTCATATCAGTACGGAGAAAATTGTCAGTCATATGCTTTTTTTCTTTAAATTCTGCATTTGAGTGGGTGTGTGCTTTTAACCATTTTGGTGATTTATCAAAAAAAAAAAAAAAATTCTGTGTGTTTTGAGCTCAAGCTCTCTACAAATTTTGCTGTCTCAAGTTTTTGCCTTTTGAAGTCCAATAAAGTTGAAATCTTTGTTCTTTTTGATTGGTCTTCGTGAATTCCGGTGAAAGTTTCAAACTTTTGATTTAAATTCCGGGGAGGAATTAGGGTTTATGAAAGTAAAAGAAGAAACTTTGAAGAATTTGGGAGATGGAGTGGTTTTAAGACCTGTTGATCATTGTTCTAGCATTTGGAGTATGAAGATGAACATGAAGAACTTTCTTAAGAAACTTCATATCTCGCCCAATCAATCAGATGAAGCTGAAGGATCAATTTCAACAACTAAGAGCAATCATCATAAGTCTATCGATGTATCATCATCATCATCACCGAGGTCTCATCACAGCAATAGCCCTGAAATCAAACCTTTTTCTGGTTTATCTAATTGGTTAAGTTCTGTTGGTCATAGAAAAATCCCTAGTCCTCCTAATTCTTTCAATGCCAAGAACAGAGCCGCCACGGTTGATGACACTGTTGTTGTTAATGGGTCAGAACATGTGGATTTAGGTTCCAAAGATCCAGCTGTTGAAGAAGAGAATCAGATACAGTTGGCTTTAGAGTTAAGTGCTAGAGAAGATCCTGAGGCTACTCAGATTGAGGCTATTAAGCAATTCAGTTTAGGCTCTTGTGCTCCTGAGAACTCTCCAGCTGAACTCATCGCTTATCGCTACTGGGTAAGCTTTTGATTCAATTGTTTTCTCTGCATAACAGAAACTCTTTAGTTACTCCCAAGAACTCATTTCATTTTGGTATTGTTGCATTCACAGAATTACAATTGTCTTGGCTATGATGACAAGATCTTGGATGGTTTTTATGACTTGTATGGAGTGTTGAATGCATCCTCAGCAGAAAGAATACCTCCTTTGCTCGATCTTCAAGGGACACCTGTTTCAGACGGTGTGACATGGGAAGCTGTTCTTGTGAACAGAAGTGGGGATTCTAATCTGTTGAGACTTGAACAGATGGCTCTTGATATTGCTGCTAAATCAAGATCAGTTTCTTCCTCTGGTTTTGTGAATAGTGAATTGGTAAGGAAACTGGCTATTTTAGTGGGAGATTACATGGGTGGACCAGTCGTGCACCCAGAGAGCATGTTGAGAGCTTGGAGGAGTCTTAGCTATAGTTTGAAAGCAACTCTTGGAAGCATGGTTTTGCCACTTGGTTCTCTGACTATTGGTTTGGCTCGTCACCGAGCCTTGTTATTCAAAGTATGCACTTTTTCTTCTGAATCTCAGCACTTTTAAGTTTATTTCATTTCTTATGGTTCTTTCTTTATATGAAACTTTGTAGGTATTGTGTGATAGTGTTGGTGTTCCTTGTCGAATAGTCAAAGGTCAGCAATATACCGGTTCTGAAGATGTGGCAATGAACTTTATTAAGGCTGATGATGGCAGGTAATCATCACATTAATGTGTAGATTCAATATTTGTCTATCATTCATGTATATTGTTATCTAATCTGCACCTCCTGAAGCTAATATTGAGGCTTAAAGAAAGAAACTTTGTTATATGCTATTCAATTGTGAATTTCAGGGAGTACATTGTTGATCTTATGGGAGATCCCGGCACGCTTATTCCAGCTGATGCAGCTGGACTACAAATAGACTATGATGAATCTGCCTATTCCGCTAGTCCTGGAGACAATGATTCAATTCATGTAGCTTCTTCCAGCAATGGTATTGAAAGCTCATATGAAGAGAATACAGAGTTTCGAACAGGGGAACATCGTTCTAGTACCAAGAGTTCTGGGGAGAGAAACCAATCCGGAGGTGGAGGCGATCTCATTGTTCATCCAAATATTTCTAGAGAAGATGTGAAAAATCAGAAGAAAGTTGAAAAGGCTCCATTTCAAAATCTGTCTAGCAGGCCTATTCATTCTTTCACCCATATGAGATCACCTTCTTGGACTGAAGGGGTTAGCTCCCCAGCTGCACAAAGGATGAAAGTCAAAGATGTTTCACAATATATGATTGATGCTGCTAAAGAGAATCCACGGTTAGCTCAGAAGCTTCATGATGTATTACTTGAAAGCGGAGTTGTAGCTCCTCCCAATTTATTTTCCGAAGTCTATCCCCAGCAATTGGAGGCAACTGTTGAAAGCAAAAACTCGACTGAAGCCAAGAAAGAGAGAGGAAAAGATTTAGAGACAACTCAGGAAGGAAGACACCAAAACGGTTTTGGTCCAGTGAGGTTTTTGCCTCCATTACCAAGAGTGCAATCTAAAACAAATGCACATGATCAACGTGATAATGGCAAAGTTGTAAGTCAGTCTGATTCTTCACATTCTGAAGCATCTTCGACAGAATATGCCAGAACCGTCCCTGCTGCTGTAGCTGCAGCTGCTGTTGTTGCATCTTCCATGGTTGCTGCTGCTGCTGCCAAGTCTGCAAACTCAGACTCCTCCCCCATAGAACTTCCTGCTGCAGCTGCTGCCACGGCCACTGCTGCTGCAGTTGTGGCAACAGCTGCAGCCGTGTCCAGGCAACTTGAATTAGGCTCGAATAGCGACGGGGATGATGGTTCTGGTGGGCATGAGCCTCAAGGTAGTGGGGACTCTAATCATGGGCCAAATTCAGGAGGGGAAAGAATATCTGACAAATCTATTGGCAATGAAAGTTCTAAGTCAGACTGTGATGATGTATCTGACTGTGAGATTTTGTGGGAAGAAATTACTGTGGGAGAACGTATTGGACTTGGTACCTGACTTATCATCATCTGTTATCTGCTTTGGTGTAACTACATCTTCAAATAATTAACTACTTTACTTCTTTTGATACAGGATCTTATGGAGAAGTGTATCGGGGAGATTGGCACGGGACTGTGAGTATTATATTTGCTTTTCCAATTTATACTGTGAATTTGAACTCGATGAAAAAAGAGTTTAGAAATTCCTTAGTTTGAGTTCCATATCGTCGAAACTCTTGAACTTTAGGAAGTGGCTGTCAAGAAGTTCCTTGATCAAGATTTAACAGGAGAAGCATTGGAGGAATTCAGAAGTGAGGTACGAGCCTTTCTTCTAATCTTTTCTTTTACCTGATTTTCCATGTTGATTAGTTCTATATCAAACCCTTCTTATATATTCTTGTGATACAAGGTCCGAATCATGAAAAAGCTAAGACATCCCAACATTGTTCTCTTCATGGGAGCTGTGACTCGCCCACCGAATCTTTCAATTGTTACAGAGTTTCTTCCTAGGTAATACTATGATCTTTGCAAGATTCAGTTACTTTGATATGATTCTCATGGCTACAACGATTTCCATCTCCTTATTCATGATGCGCATGCCTCTGTTTTTATCTATTTTGTGACCTCTAAATGCCAAAATCTTCTTTGCATCAATGAGTGTTGTTCAAGTATTTGCTTTAAGTTCTAAAATCTGGATGGTTTGAACAGGTTCAATCCGGTTGTGCTTCGTTTTTGGATCTTTACATTATAATATTTTTTTCCAAACTTGTGCAGAGGTAGCTTGTATAGGTTAATCCACCGGCCAAATAACCAATTAGACGAGAGGAGGCGCCTGAGAATGGCCCTTGATGCTGTATTAGTCTTTTCTTCTCTTACTATATCACCTGTTTGTAACTTCTTGATTCTTTCAGTAGAGTGTTGAGGTAACATATTACTTGTATTCAGGCTCGTGGAATGAACTATTTGCACAGCTGTAATCCGATGATTGTCCATCGCGATCTTAAGTCCCCAAACCTTCTAGTTGACAAAAACTGGGTCGTGAAGGTCAGATTCTCTCCATAAAATTTATTGTTTCTTACCAAGTGGATAATGTTATATCGTATGTAACAGCTATAAGTTTACATAACAAATACTGGATTTTCATATATATCAGGTGTGTGATTTTGGATTGTCTAGGATGAAACACAGTACATACCTCTCTTCAAAGTCAACAGCAGGGACGGTAAGAAGCAAGTTATAGTCTCCCCTGTCTTAATCATCTCTTTTTACAGTTATTGTAATTGCCAGTTCGTTAATCTAATTATGTGTTGGTCTTATAAAGGCTGAATGGATGGCTCCAGAAGTGCTAAGAAACGAACCTGCTGATGAGAAGTATGCTCTTAGATCTTTTGCTACTAGATATTCATTTTGTTCCCTTTTGTCAGAAGCAGGCCTAATGTCAGGAAAAAACAATACGTGAAACAGGTGCGATGTTTACAGCTACGGTGTGATCTTATGGGAACTCTTTACGTTACAACAACCGTGGGGAAAGATGAACCCGATGCAAGTAGTTGGGGCAGTTGGGTTTCAGCATCGACGTCTTGACATTCCCGACTTTGTAGATCCAGCAATTGCAGATCTCATCAGTAAATGCTGGCAGACGTGAGTATAGATTATTTTTCAATGTTTCAGCCACAATATGAAGTAGCAGTGCTTAAACAACATCATTTCACTTGACCATGTCTCAGTTAACACATGTAATGGCTTTGTGTGTGTTTATCAGGGATTCAAAGTTAAGGCCAAGTTTTGCAGAGATAATGGCGTCTCTAAAGCGGCTACAGAAACCTGTAACAGGTTCCAACATCCCAAGACCAGTCCCCAGTTCCTCTTCATTACCAACTGAACATGAACAAAAGGATTGATAACAGAAGAAGACGACCAAAGTGGCAAACACATTTTTGACGAATTCAATCTGTTTGAAGGAAAAAAAAGCTACAAATGTTCCTTCTCTGCTACTTTTTGCCTCAGCTTCAGTGTTTGACACAGCTTGTGAATTGTGAAAAAGAAAGATTCATGGAAGATGACGATTGAAGAAGGTGAAGGATTGTGCTCGTGTGTTTTGTTGTCTTTGCTTGCAAGCGATGTTCATGTTCATGCGTAATTTCCTCTATTTTGTTTTCCAATATTGAAACTGTACAAAGAGAGAAAGAAAAAACAATTGACAAACTCGTCGAAACGTTGACCGAAAACATATATTAAAAAAAATCATTGAGCTCTGTCTTTATTCATCACACGAACAAGATAAGGCTGATCTTTATTATTGGGATATATGAATCAAAATAATATAATATTTTAAAAAACTTTGCTTTTACGAAAAATCTTTGACAATGGCGACTCTCTTCACTGCGACGGTTCCTTCTCACCACCGTTTCGTCTCTCCATCCCAACATCCGAAACAGAGTCTTCTATCGCAGTCGCTAAGCGTCACATTCACGGAGAATCCACAACCAACGGCGGTGGTCACATTGCAGGAGCAGCAATTGACGGATTGGATTACTTCTCCGGTGACGCGACGGTTCGGAATCGGCGCCGGGTTTACCTGGGCTGGGTTTTTAGCTTTCGGTGTTGTCTCCGAGCAGATGAAGAAGTCACGACTCGATGTGTTTCAGGAAGAGGATAACACAAGGTTACTCTTACTCATCAAGACTTCGAATTATTCTCTTGTTAAGAACTAAAGATGGAAAATTTAAGTGAATGTTAGCAATTAGGGATTTGATAATACAATCAAAGACTTGAGCTCATAGTTTATTTGTTCTTGAATGCGTTTTTTGGGTTTGTTATCATCTTCACAAACTTGAAATGTTTTTCTGTAATTTTTGGATTTGGCAGAGGTTTAGAAAAGCAAGAAGAGATCATCTTACCAAACGGCATAAGGTACATTCTCCATAACATATGTTTCAGCAAATAGAAAATTTTGTGAGCTTCCGTTGTTGGGATTTACATGTCTAAATCGTTACCCTTTAGTGTTACATTGTAGCATTCTCTATGGTAGGCTTGTTTTATTTTGATGTTGTTTTGGGGAATCCTTAATACTTTTTGACGTGGTTCTTAACTATATCTGCTCTTTGATTAGCCTGAAACTTCTTTGCATACCTTAACATTCATCACGAACTCAATCTCTTGAAAAGTTCAATTTGGTTCTCATTTTGAAACGGGACTTTTGTCTTATTTTGATCTCATTTTGGAAAATACTTGTAACATTTCGAGGTGAAATGCAATCTATATCTGCTCTTATTGTGACCTGAAACTTCTTGTCTATTCATGGAATTGAACCGTGTAGGTACTATGATCTACAAGTTGGAAGTGGAGCTACTCCAAGCTCAGGATACTTGGTAGTGTTTGATGTAAAGGGACAAGTACATGGCACTGAACAAGTGTTCGTGGACACATTTGGAGGCAAAGGCAAGTCACTAGCGATGGTAATGGACTCAAGACCGTATAGCAAGGGACTATGCCAAGGTATAGAGCATGTTCTCAGGTCAATGAAGGCTGGAGGTAAACGTAGAGTGATAATTCCACCGTCCTTAGGATTTGGAGACAGAAATGTCGAATTTGGACAGGGTTTGGAGATTCCTCCATCTGCAACACTTGACTATATCATCGAGGTTGATACAGTTTATTGTTTCCAAACTATTGTATGATGCAAATAATGTATAAAGTTCACACTTTTTTGCGTACAAGTATTTTCGTGTACAAATGAGACTTTTCTCGTGTCACAAGTAAACGGCATGGTGTTTAGCTCGCAGCCACATAAATTCATGGGAGTATTAGCCATACACCAAGTCACCCAATGACCAAATGTTAAAGTAATGACTTTTTTTTATATGATATATTCTCAATTTTGTTACTCGGAAACAATAGAAAGGATAACGAATCGTTTCTCTTCGATCGAAAGAATATATATTTGGAAGTTTTCTCTGCTTTTTTGTTTTCGTTTGATAGAATGGGAACAGTTCTCGATTCGCATTTTCTGGCTCTCACTGCTATTGTCACTGTAAGTTCTCAGCTAATCTAAATTCCTCTGTTCATTTTCTGGGTTGTGCGATAGTTTCTGAACAGAGTTAGGTTTCTTTGTTCATGTCTGATTTCGCAAAACTCTGTTTGCCATAATTTGTAGGTGATTTACCAGTTCATATTCTTCGTAATCACGGCTCTTTTCAAATTTGATCAAGTCACTGACTTTGCTGGTACGACCAATTTCAGTCCTTTAATCCCCAGTAGCTTCGGTTTCTGTTATGTAGGAGTCATTATATTAATTACTTAACTCTGTATGGTTCAGGTAGCACAAACTTCGTTATACTTGCTGTGTTAACACTTGTTCTCAAAGCCTCTTGGCATTTTCGACAGGTAAGTCTCTGCTCTTCTTCTTTGTCTTATTTTCTCTCTCTGTTCTTTTCATTGTTTTGGTGTTTCTGAGTTGAGACTCTTTTCTTTTCTCCATCCAGATAGTATTGACTTTGCTAGTTGTGGTATGGGGTCTTCGCTTGGGGATTTTCCTTCTAATGAGGTCTCTACCAATGACTGCAAAATTCCTTTTTTGTTTCTTTCCTGATCATTATAGCATTACTCTCTTGTTGTTTTAGGATCTTGCAATGGGGGGAAGATCGTCGCTTTGATGAACAGCGTGGAAATATAGTGAGACTAATCATTTTCTGGACTCTTCAGGTGAACTGTTTATACTATTCTCTCTTTTAGCCTATTTGGAATTCATGCTTGTGGTTCTCAAACTAGAGTTGTTGTTTTCTTTCATGGTAGGCTGTGTGGGTTTGGACGGTTAGCTTACCTTTAACACTTGTTAATGCAAGTGATGGTGGTGGATCTCTTAAACCCGCAGATGTTATCGGTTGGACTATGTGGGTTTTCGGTTTCTTGATTGAAGCTGCAGCTGATCAACAGAAGCTATCATTCAAAAACTCTCCTGAAAACAGAGGAAAATGGTGTGATGTTGGAGTCTGGAAGTATTCAAGACATCCAAACTACTTCGGTGAGGTTAGTATTTCGGTATATAATGAGTTCTTCATCTTTGGCATAAATGGTGGTGATCGTTCATTGCTGTATATCTTTGTGGCTATATATGTTCATCAGATGTTACTGTGGTGGGGAATCTTTGTGGCTGCATCGCCTGTGCTTGAAGGTGCAGAGTATCTTGTCATATTCGGACCACTCTTTCTCACTTTGCTACTTCTATTCGTCAGCGGCATACCATTACTCGAGGTTCTCCCTTGTTCTCTTCCTCTCTACTTAGACAATTTCTGAATCACATATGGCTGATTTGAATATAAACAGGCATCGGCTGACAAAAAACATGGAAACTCAGGAGCTTACAGATCCTACAAGAAGACAACAAGGTTTAACGATAACTTGCTTTAGATACCGTTTGATAAGCCTTGAAGATGTGTTGTATATATAGCTAACTTGTTTCTATCTTCTGTCGATCTTTAGTCCTCTGATTCTGTTCCCAAGAGGAGTGTATGGGAACTTACCAGGATGGTTCAAGACGGTCTTTCTCTTCGAGTTTCCATTTTACAGCCGAAATCTCCCTCAAGAGGTGGCTGTTTAGTAACTGCTTATTCTGTTTCAGTTTCATCTTTTATATCTTACTTTAGTGTTTGATGAGTTTGGCTTCTCTTTGTTGTATGTGTGCAAGAAAGTTAGGGTAGACTCCAAAACAGCAAAGAGAAAGAAGTAAAAGATGACTGATTTGTGATACTCATATTTGAGTTATTGTTCTTCACAACACTCTTTGATAAAATTTGTGTAAAAAATTGCCCGTAAGAAACTGAATTTGTTTGAAATATTGGACAGTCTTGACAGATTATCTCAGTTGTATTTGGTTCTTTTTTTTATGTGATTTTGTTTTTTGGTTAAAAAAAGTTCCCATTCCAAGAATCGAACCCGGGTCTCCTGGGTGAAAGCCAAATATCCTAACCGCTGGACGACATCGGATTTGATTATTTGATTATTTAATTACTTTATATGTTGATTTTCATATTTATTTGGATTTAATTGTATGATTTAAATTCATGTACTCAACCTAGGCAAAATTTTCACGAATACACAGGCAAATAAAAACATCATCAAAGTATTCCAAAACAATAAACGAAAAAAATACATTAATTATTTACTTGAAACAACAGTTGGAAGATGAGCTTAATAAGGGTTGAGTAGCAGTGACTTCGTGTATATTCACAATTTCTTTACCAACCGGAAGGACCGTACCGTTCCCATTACCGTTAATGTGAGGCGTCGCAGCACCGTTGGATTTGTTTTCCGAAGCTATCCTCTGAGTAACAACCTCATGTATCCGTCCGATCATCACTAGAAACGCTTCTTCGACGTTAACATTCTCTAAAGCCGAAGTCTCGAGGAAGTAGAGACCTTCTGATTCTGCTAGAGTCTTACCCTCGTCTTCTTCAACTTCTCTAGATTGTCGGAGATCAGATTTGTTTCCGACGAGGACAACGACGGTTTCGGGATTGGCGAAGTCTCTAAGCTCGAAAAGCCATTTCTTGATGTTGTCGAAAGTTGTTCGTCTAGTGATGTCGTAAATCAGTAATGCCCCTAATGCTCCACGGTAGTACGAACTTGTGATTGCTCGAAATCTTTACTCATAAAAATTACAATGATTAGATTACAAATAATAATTAAGGAATGTTACAAGTATTTTTATAAGTATCTTTTTAACCTAATAAAAGTATTGATAGTTCACTCTTCTTTGTTATATTACATAATTTATTTCCTTCATTTTTTTGTAAAATAATATTTTTGATTTGGTCAAAATTAAAGCTCAAAGAAACATACAAAATAAGGAACAGAGTAGAGTAGTCACGAGGTCACAAAATTATGTCCGTGTACCTTTCTTGGCCGGCGGTGTCCCAAATCTGAGCCTTGATGATTTTATCTCCGACGTGAACATTCCGGTAAGCAAACTCTACTCCGATGGTTGGTTTAGAGTCAAACCGGAACTCGTCTTTAGAAAATCTAGACAAGAGGTTTGATTTTCCGACGGCTGAGTCTCCGATCAACACCGCCTTAAACAAGTAGTCGCACTCTTCCTCGTACGTATCTTCTGCCATTTTGTCTCAAGCATAAAATTCTCAAGTTCCTCTTTTGTTTTAGAATTTTTTTTTCTTCTGATGATTATATGTTAAGATGAAATAGGAGAAAGGTGAAGAAGTAAAGAAGAAAGGAAAACGACAGTTCCTCCGCTGAATTTGGCTTTTGGTTGAAAATCAGATTTAGTAGTATTATTCTTTTGAGAATATTATATAGTCAAATCGGGTTTTTATACTTACGCATTGCTCACTCGTATTTATTAGAAGGAAAACTTGGGGTGAGAAAAATGGCGTCCAAGAAATTATAATAATTCTACTGAATCCATATAATGGAGAGCTTCATTTTTAATAAGAGGGAGACGACAAAAAAACAAAAACAAAAATAATAAGACGAAGATTTGGGGATATATAATAATTTATTTATATGTAATATATATATATATATATATATATATATATCTCACTTAATAATTTGTTGATTAGGTTTGAAGATTAATAAGAGAGGGGTTCTTTATCATAAGTGCAGCTGTTGGCATGTGAAATCATGGATTACAACATAATGATAACGTTATCCTCCTTTTCTGATTGTTTTTTTGTTTGTTGGGATTACCAAATACTACTGCATATGCTTCAGTTTTATTTTTTCCCCTTAAATGTGTAATTTTGTTGTGTTGATTAGAAAATATCAGATTAAAAATCATGATGTTCAAATTGAATCATACCTACCTATTTCCTTTTCTCTTTGACATTTTTCACCTAAGCTCACACGCTTTTAAAGTTGTTTTCCTCTATATACCAACTGTGTTTCGACGCGAATTATTGTTTTAACGCAGAAAAATGATTATTCAAGATGAGAATGAATCTGATTTCAGATTTTATTTTCATAGTAAAATGAATATATTACGATTAGGAAGTATTTAGAAAATACTGTATGATCCACTGATTTTGCTAATTAAAAAAAAGGTCAACGTCGTGAACTAAATTACGTGAAGTTAAATACAATAGAATATACAATGGAATGGAAGGGGCAAAAGTTAATTCAGCAGTATTAAATGGTGAGATGGAGACATCAGAATTTGCACCATTAAAAGAACTATGAAATGTGACATTTCACGTGTTTCATATATAGCCCGACCTTATGTAACCGTGTGTGTGGTATATAAATGCTCAATGCCTCGATCAATCGACTCGATCACGCCATGTCTTAAGGTAATAACTATGATTTATGGTGAGATAGATATTTTGAGTCACTTTTACTTTATAATCATAATTCATTTTTAGTTTTTAAACATATACAGGAACAAAAAAAAAAAAGTGTTGTGCTTGTAGAGACAGACTAATAAGGCCTTGGTTCTTATCATTGGCACAATTTCAGTTGACAAGAAAAAAGTGGAATCTCTCAAGCTACTAAAAAAAAGGTGAATAGAATTCTAATTGGGCTCAACTCAAAGCTGGGCCTTTAAAAAGCCCGTATTTTAAACCGAATTAGATTCCCGTTTTTCAGGCCACACAAAAGAAGAATCAGATTCCAGACAAATAGCGTCTTTGTTGACCATTTCATTATTCAGTCTTTCATAATTATTATAACCGATTCTTTAGTGAAAGTCTTTTCTCCAATAAAATTTCATCCAAATTATGCAACTCATAATAAATTGATCTAAAATTTAAATGCAATGCCGGAAAAAAAAAAGAAAAAAAAAAGAAACAAGTTTAAAATTTGCACAGCAGAATGCTTACTTACATATAAAGTAAATTTGTTGTTAAAAACCTTTAAAACTTAAAATGTAAATTTTTATAAAAAGAAAATCGGAACTCTAAGAGTTCGCAACGGTTCCCTTAACGAGCTCAGGCGACGACATCATCTTCTGAAACTCCTCGAAATTAACATTTCCATCGCCATCAGTATCAACATGACCAATCATTCTCACACAATCTTCAACAGAGCAAGTCATACCAAGACGATTCAGAACTTTATGGATCTCAGAGGACGAAATCAAACCGTTTTTATTCTGATCGTAGAGATCGAACGCTTCACGGATCTCTACAGCGGAGGAAGATGATCGACAAATGGTAGCAAACTCTTCTTGATTGATGAAACCGTCGCAGTCGATGTCGATTTCGTCTAATACACGGTTTAGCTCCTCCTCAGTGTACGACGTTCCCATGGATTTGAAAACGTTTCCGAGTTCTGAAACTGAGATTTTCCCGTCGCCGTTGGCATCGAACTTGTCGAAGACTTTCTTTAGCTCCATATCCGTTGATGGTGTTGTGGATTTGTTGGTGGATTCAAGATTTGTGTTTGCCATTTTTTGTTTTGTGATTTGAGTTTCTGTTTTTGACGTTTTTATAGAGTTTTTCTGATCATTTGCTTTTGATTGGTGAGATGCTTGATGCTTTTTCTATGGCTACCCTTCATGGCTTTTAATTAATTAACTATTTATATTTATTCCTATTTTTATTAACCATTAATATTTGATATTTTTTGTCCTGCTAATAATATTTCTGAATGAGTTATTTTCCTTCACTAATTACTCTTGTTATCAATTACTATTAGTTTTATTTTGTAATAAGTTTTTTTTATTAATAGGTTGATCAATGGTAGTAGAGTCATCAACTAGTAAAATTATGAAAAATGTTATGGAGAAAAGTATGAAGAGAAAAACAGAGAATTAACAACAACAAAAAAGCAAAATGAAAAAAAAAAAACTCTCTAAACTTGCTACTTAATCTTTCTTTGTTGGTTATTAAATTATAGTGTGTTTTTTGTATAGTTTGTATTCATGTAGCATTATTTATTATTATTACATAATGCGTATCAAAATTAAGAATATATTGTTAGAGTAAGATGTCAATATCTACCTCTATGTGGGAATCTGAAACTATAAGTGGGAGAGAAAAGACATTGATTCTCCGTTTAAGATTACGACTGTGGCATTTGAATAATATATTATTGAAAACGATTGGGAATTTTAAGATATTTATTGAACCATGTCTATCTTTATGAAATTTCCGGAAATAATTTAAATAGTTTTATTATACAAACTGTTATGTACGAAAACTAAACAAGAAACGACATGAACGAGTATACGCTTTCTTGTTTCTTGTGCCTATACAAGAGTATTAACTTTAGTTTATACTATGTGTTACTAGAAACAGTGATAAAAATTACTATTAATCAGGGGGTAGAACCGTCGAAGGATCTTGGGAGCGATTACGTCGGACATTAAGAATTGCTTGTTTGAAGCTATGGTAGGCGAGAAAGAGGAAAACAACGGTGGCACAGGCAAGAAATAAGACAATAACAATATCGGACACAAAATCGAATTTCTCATCTCTGGTAGCAAACCGTACCAATCGCACACCTCCAAAAATAGCAACACCGATTAGCGATAGACATGTTAATCCAAGAGTCATAAACGCAGCCGGTATTACCCAATTTAATACATCTCTCCAAATGTTCGAGGCCATATTCTTGATTTTTTTTTCTTTTTTTTTTCTCCTGATTTGTTTTGGTTTATTCGATGAAAAAGGGCACTGGTGTATATAATGTCCACTTAATTACTTTGAAATTTTATTATTCATTTATTTGCTTCACGATGGGAATTAAGTCAAACTTGCATGGTAATAATTCAATGGGTTTGTATTTAATAATCTGCCATGTTGCTAGAGCGTATCCAAATCTCGTTTTCTGTCTAATACTTTTGAGATTTTATTCTAAATGACATAGAAGCATGAGTTGAGCTAGTTAAACTTAAACCTATAGTTCCTTTTGAATTTTGATTCTTAACTAAATGTATCTTCAAATTATATTTCTTGGAAAAAAAATTAAGATTGGTTGAACTATTCGGTTTTAATACGGTATTATATGTTTTTTTTTTCCTTTTATAAATCTGTTTTCTTGTTTTATTATAAAGTGCAGTACTTAACAAACGAATTAGACATCACTAATTTTTTAAAAGACGCATAAATAATGCATGTTCTTTGTAACAAATCGATGAAATCACTAAATTCCAAAACAAAAAAACGGGTCGATAACTCAAAAAGAAGATCTCGTACTAAATAGTCAAGCAAAATTATTCATAGATGTCAATCCCTTTAATCAACGGCCGCGGTGAGGGCAAAAAGTGACGACATAATTAGCTTTAGAACATGTCGCAATGCTAGTTGGGTCATCGTAGGCGTATGAGTAAGCCTTAGGGCAAGCTACCTTGAAGATCTTAGAGTAAGCCGTTGGCTTGCATGACTGTGGGTTACCGAACAAGCCGGTACAGCAATAGCGTGGTGAGTTAAACGCAGAGCATGCGCTTTTACAGGCTACTACCTGTGTCCCGTCACGTGAACGGACTTGTAGACCAACCGGGCACATCCGGTTCAGGTCGCTTACGCAACCAGCGTAGGTACACTTTCCCGTACCCTTCACCGGCATTATCGACATCGCCAAGTTATATCTAACATCATTGATTAACAAGATAATTAATTAATATTATGTGAGTAACAAATATGTGTAAAACTATTGATGTTAGAGCTGCTTGGTTTCGGCTTTTTTGGTACAATCAGGTTTTGTAAGAGAAAATTATTTGAAATTCACTTCAGTTTCGGTTTTGTTAAGTTATGAATAAAGTTCGGTTTAGTTATACTCTTATACTGTAACTAATTTAAGTACAATGATGAGTTTAGTTTGTTTAATATTAATAAAGTATGCTTAGTTATTTAAAAGATGCTAAACAATTATAAATTAATTTTAATTTTTTAAAAAAAACTATTTCATAGGCTGGTTTGATTCATGAAAACTATAACCGGTTTCCATTTGGTTCGGTTTAAGAATTCTCATCTTTTATTCACTCCTTATTAACGTTAACGGCCAAACAAAATCGTTTTTCATTCAAATTCATATTACTTATTCAATAATATGTTAAAATATAATATTGCATTGATAGTTAAAAATACGATTAAATAGTGGTTTTTCTTATAACTGAACCAAAATTTAAGCCGAACCCGAATTGAAAAAATTGGTTTTAAGTGAGACATACCCATCAACGAGGCTGACGTCATAAAAGTCCATGTCATGACCGAGGGTGATCTCGGCAAGAGTAGCCGGAGGTACACCGCCAGCTCCGTTACAGAGGAAAGAACCACCACAGTCTCCGGTGGCGCAGCGACCACGGCCAGATCTGTCAAAGGAGCAACCGTGGCGGCCCCAGAAGCGACCGGACCAGAGCGGTGGAAGTTGGAGAGTGTAAGCTCTGTTCGGCGACAGTTTAAATCCGCCGCCGGCGAGTAATGACTGACCGGAGCTAGGTTGGATCCCAGGCCAGACAGTGTACGTGCACTTGTTGTAAAATATAACCGTTGAAGCTTATCATCACAAACAAAAGTAAAGTTAACCACTTAACCTTAAAGGCTAAAAGCCATGTCATTACTTTCGTTTGATGTGATTAATCTATGAATTTAAATTTAGAAGATTTGAGGTTAAAAATAGAGTAAAAGGAAGAATATAATACCTGAAGCTTGGGAGACAAGAAGAAGGAGAGGGAGGAGAAAGAGAGATGATGAAGAAGCCATTGATGGTTTTTCTGATTTCAACTTTAGTGGAAGAGCAACTTCACATTTCTCATTGGTCATTGCTTTTGGAGATTTTCTCTTTATAGAGAGAAAAAACAGTGTACTGTTTGTTTTTTATTAGGGTTTTTTTTTTTTTTTGGTCAGATATTTTTTTATTAGGGTTTATAAGTTTTTTATATAAATATTAAAATTAGATCAAATGAGCTAATCATGAGAATAAGCTTACCTACATTACATAATACGGTTTGTACAAGAAATAAGTTGAAAGTAGAGAATTATCAACTATTAATATTGTTAGCTGAAAACTAAAATTATCGTATTGACTAGTAGCTATAAAATGAATTATTCGTTGTTAGTGATTTAATACCATTTTTTTTAACAACGTAACTAGTAACTATCATATATCAATCTAAATCCATCAGTCCTAAAGAAGATTTGTACATTTAGTTACTTACTTTTTTTTTTTTAAAGTTATTTTACATTGTTGTTGTAGACAACGAACGTTAACGTCTTAACGAATATGTGTTTTGGGGAATGTAGTAATGAGGAAACTTATCTCACCTCTCGATGCTGTCAGAAGACTAAAGAACTTAATTCGAACTTTTGTTTTATATGACTCTTAAGTCAATAATTTGCTAGTCATACATGATACCATTTACATTTTCTTCTCCACATTGGTTTAATCACAAGACGTACTGGTGTCTAAGCAATAAAAGTTCTAATCGTTAAAAGTTAAAACACTTTTGTAGAGTTCACTAATTTCCAAACTATATCAAATTAAATTTAATTTTATGAACTGATAGGTATTTTATAATTAACAAGATCGTTTAAATTATATTGCTATTCCTACACTAAAATTCTCGAAATGGGGACTAGTTCAAAACTAAAATTCACGTGAGGTTTTGGATTTAGTGGCAGGCAAAGGAATCTAGCTATATGAAGCAGTGTGAGATTTAAATCTAGAGTTTTCGTTTTACAAAAAAAGACAAAAACTGTAAGAAAAATAAATTCAAAAACTTCAATATTATCACAATCGACATAAAAAGATGCTCCACGAAAACGGTGTTTGAAGGCTCTCTGAATAAAGTAAGGAATATGGACCGAATCGAAAAGAAATAGTACAGTAGCATTCATAAATCTGAAATATTTTGGAAAAGTCATGTTCTAATGTCAAAACAAAGCTATGCACGTGATTTAAAAAAAAAAAAAAACTAAAACAGGAGATTAGATTTTTAATTTGTTGATACTGATGTTCTTTGTTTTTTTTTTTTTTTGACATGAAATTGGTGATGTTCATTGAAAAAATCCAACGTTGATGTATATAGTTCATGTATCTTCGGGATATTGGCTAGTAAGCGCTACTAGAAAACTCAAAAAGCCTATGGCCTTTAACTAAATATTTTGGATTCAATATCGGAAATAAAGTGACGACAAAGTTTAATTAATTTGGATCATAAAAGATGAGAGGGATCAAGTCAACACGAAGATCTAAAACAAATATTTATTAAGAGTAACAAATATTTGGTTTTTGACCAAAGAGCGACGTTGTGGTTGAGGTAACCGATCGATATTAAAACCTACCGATCGATATTAATCATAACAATCTAAAAAGCTTGCCGAAAGAAAAAAAGAAAAAAAAAAGCTTGATAACTTATTATCAAAACAAAAGAGCTTGATAACTTGATCATGCGAGCTTTGCTTTGATATTTTCAATAATCTGTGGAGCGATGGTTTCGTATGACTTCTGGGTCGGATGGGCTACATCCCAAAACACGTAACGAGACGCATCCAAGCACGGTATTAAGTGCGTTGGCGTACAACAACACGCATCAGCTACATCAATGAACCCTACATTTTTGGAAAATATAATTGTAAATGTAACGTATATATATACACATGAGTATTCTTCTTGAATTATGAATCATGTTATTACCTGAAGCTTGAGGGTTAATGATGAGACCCAAAAGAGGATTGTACATATCTACGTACACGAATTTGGCACCCGGAAATGTTGCACCAAGATTGTCAATGTCGGCAGATAATTGTTGGTTGAACATAGCAGCTCCTTGATTTACAAATAATTCACATGCTCTCGTTAAGGCTCTTGCTCCTGGTAAACAACCTAGCGGTAATGTTCCCATAACGGCAAATTTTCTTGCACCCATATCATATAAACTCTTCAAATAACAAAAAAAAAGGGGGAACAATAGAATATGTCACATACAATTTGACCAAAATTTTAATCTCTTACTATGTCCTATATATATGTAAAACAATCTAACTTTGTACCTTTATGAGATCACGAGTCCAAGAGACCAATTGATCATTGTAGGCTGGAAGAGTGTATTGTAATCTTCTAGCCCCCGTAGTAAAATAAGTGATAGCAATATCATTATTTCCTGCGGAGATTAGGTAAACAGCATTTGATATAACTGCATTTGCTTGTTCTTGATTTCCTACTACACCATTTAGTCTGGTGATGTAGTTTTGGAAGTCTGTGACCTGGTCTGACACCCATATACTTCCCTAATCACACCAAAATATAATCTATTAAAATTTGCTATAGATAAAATAAAAGTTGTTATAATCTTTTGGACAAACTAAGAAAAATTTACTGTTGTTCTTGCAGTGATTGGATCAAGTCCAGATCCACCAGATGCGAAACAAACACCAGTCGTTAGATCATTGTTCCAGAGGTATGGATCACGATATGCTGGTAAGAGATTCTTCAATCCCAAACCCTCAGCTGAAAACAAAGACTTGCTATTAGATAATATTTGTGTCATAGTATTACAAACATTGAATTCATCCGTTACAAGTATATCAACAAGTAGAGATCAATATATATATACATACCAATTATATCAGAAAAAACTCTCCCATTTCCAAATCTCCCAGTAGCTCTTCCACCTATAAAGTCTCTACCGTATGGATAAAAATTGACTTTAGAAACACTTAAAAGAAGATTATTGTTGCCTGTGTCAAGTATTGAGTCTCCAAAAGCGAAAAGTGCCGAAACCGTTGAATTGCCATATGATTGTTGTGCATTACCAACATAAAATAGACTAATGAAAGAGAATGCTAATAGCATTTTGAAGAACATGAGGCAATTCATATTTTTGAACTTGGTTTTGGATAGAAGTTTTGGTGAATATCAGAAGATGAAAGTTGATACAAGATATATCTGATCTTAGGGAAAGAGTAGGTATTTATACAGGTTTATAATTACAAGATAACTTTCAAAGATATCAAATATTCATCATATTCACTGGATTGATTGTTCATAAATGTTATCACTGTATTCTAGTTATGGAGAAAAATGCAATTCAACGAATTTATATAGTAATTAGCACGAATTTAAAGTATGAATGTAAATGAGAAAGCTAATCTCTCTCCTCTAGTCAAGCAATGGATATGTATTTGGTCTTCTTTTCTCTTCTTCTTTTATGGCAGTTGGTCTGTATTTATCCTTTTTTTTTGTATTTGGTTTTGTATATGGTCTGTAGTTTTCCTCTTTTTTATATTTGGTCTGTATTTTCCCTCTTTTTTATATTTGGTCTGTATATTCCTTTTTTGTGGGTATTTTTGGGGAACATTGAATTTTTTTTATTTTTTTTTGTGATTTGTCCATATATATCTTTGTTTATTAGAATTGTCCAACTATGATTTATATTAATTGAAACTATTATACCCTTAATTATGTGAGTTTTAAAAGTGTCTTTTCAAAATAAATTCTTATTTTCGAGTTTTGAAAAAATGGGTTTAATGTTAGACCCTCTACTTCACCAAGAGGGCTCACTTTGGGTTTAATGTGAAGGGTGTGTATTACTTGTGTAGGGTATTGAAAGTGTATCCAAATGGAATTAGATATGGAATTGGTAATTCGTTGTCACTCTTTTTGTTGAATGAGTCAAATGAAAAAAGTTAGATAGAAGGTATAAAAAAACTCATATGAAGAAAAAATTTATGTTGAACAACGACACAATGTAAATCTTTTAGTTATAGGCAATGTTCAAAAAAGAAAGCGCAAGGCGTTATATATGCGGTGATCCAATGCCTAGCGTCGAGAACGTTTAACCGATGTTTAAGTGATATAAGCGGTTTAAGTGATTCAATTATTTATAATTATAAAACACTAAAAGTATGATATTATACATAAAAATTACATAAAATATCTATTAGAAAATTACAATATAAAATTGTAAACCAAAACTAAAGAATAATTTATATTAAAATATAAATAAATGTTTATAACTATGTCTATGAAAATAAAACATATTTAAAAATTGGGATAATATACTAATATATATTTTATTATGTTTAGCTTGAGCACCTAGCGTCTAAACCGCTTTTTAGAACAATAGAAGAAAAATTAAATAAGTTGTGTAAGTCATATATTTTATAAGTTTTAGCTTTTTAATCTAGTTGATGACAGAACAATATTCCAATACATGAATTCAATGCATTTATTACAGAAAACTTCTTTATATATAAGACAATATTTAAAAATTTGAAATATATATTTATGATAAGTAGATTTAATACTCTGTTTGGTTATTGTTTTAGAATATTAAGAATACCGATAGTAGTAGAATTAAATAAATAAAAATTGTGAGAAAATTTGTGGGCTCACCACATCAATAACAAACATATGTCTGGAAATTTTGTGTTCTATAAATTTTATTATAATCAAAGCTTCAACTGAAAATAGTTTTTTAGATATATTATGATTTTGACATTCAACTTAGGATTTGTTCTTTTACATTTTTGAAGAGTTTAACATCTGGAATCGCTTTATCATCCGGACAAGGGCCAATGCAAACACAATGATTTTTCCGACAAATGGCCTTTCTTGTAACTGGATAATATTTGAGGCATCTTTCTCGACAATGATCGCACGGTTGGTAAACATCATAATCAAAACATCCCGTATTCTGCTCAACTATATCAAACAAAATTAATTAATTTCGTTTATACTCAGATAACAAAAGCTATATTAAGATTTAGGAGTTATCAATACACTGAACAAAGATATATACAATATGATATATTGCCAATGAATCTAGCCGAAACTAAAAATGACAGTAGAGTTACGTGAATGACAAGTCTACAATATTGGATACATATGCCAACTCATTACTCTATGATTAAATTAAAGATAAATGCATACCTAAAGCAAATATCACAAGAAAGATGATGGGGACGACAAGTGAAGAAGTTGCCTTGGCCATTTTTGTTTCTTTTTTTCTTTTCTCTTAAATTTAGTTACTCGTATACTGAATAGTGAATATTGATTAACGTGAAAAATTAAGAGACTACAGAAAGAAGATTTATAGAGGTGTCATGCATTGCACATACGGATTTATAGAAAGGAGATCTGTTTGATTTTATAAATCTTTTATGAATAGAAAAGTATATGATACTCTTACTTGTAAATATATTATAGAACGTATATATATATATATATATATATATATATATAATTCGACGTTTTATAGTAAGATATATATATATATATATATATATATATATATTTGATTTTATATCTTTTTATTTTTTAGAAAAAAATATGAATCTTTTACTTGTAAACATATTTATAGAAAAGAATATATATATATATATATATATATATATATATACATATTTCATATTTGATTGAAAAGTTTATATTATTATGATAAAATAAAAAATAATATAAATATAATTTATAATAAAAACCATATAAAACTGTACACAATTATTCAAAACGAATAAATTTATCAGTTAAATGCTTATTACTTCATGCATTTTGGTTCATAAAAACCAACATCAAGTAATATGACAAAATTACAAAATAAATAAATTATGTTTCGAATTACTTCAAAACTTTTGGATCAATAGTATTATTACAATACTTAGTTTGTATCTTGCCATTGTTGATGAATTGACTATATGATTTTGATGGAGAAAAATATTAGGATTTTGAGAATTAATGTTAATATATAGAGGGTTTGATACTATTTTTTAATATATTTGTTGTTTATGTATATTTTAGTAGTAAATAAAAGATTTGGATAAAAAAATGTTTTTTGCCAACCACTACCGTCTGCAACTACAAACGCTATCGGGAAGAAGCTTTTGAAATTCGGCGATTTTGAGAGTTTTATAGAGATTCGGAGCAGTTTAAAATGTTTTTTGTGATTGTTTTAAACGTTAACAACTGCGATCGTCCGCAACCATATCATTTGCGGGTGGTAGCGAAAAAACCAATCAATCCTTAAATACACACAAAAAAAGATAATGTTACACATATACCAAAACTAGAAAAAGAAAAAGGTTTATAGAGGAAAGAAGAAAAACAGAAATTATGGGTCAATCTTTGTGTATTGCTGCTTCTTCTGCTTTGTACTTGTCGTGGAAGTAGCAAGATTCACAATATGAATTAAATCAATTAATAAATAAAAGACAAAAAATGTGGAAAAAAAATGTGGGCTCACCACATCAACAACAAACATATTTCAAAATTTGTGTTCTATAAATTTTATTATAATCAAAGCTTCAATTGAAAATAGTTTTTTTAGAAATATTATGATTTTGACATTCAACTTAGGATTTGTGCTTTTACATTTTTGGAAGAGTTTAACATTTGGAATCGCTTATGAGGCCTATCATCCGGACAAGGGCCGATGCAAAGACAATGATTCCTGTAACACTCGGCTTTTCTTGTAACTGGATAATATCTGAGGCATCTTTCTCGACAATGAACGCACACATCGCCAACAATATAATCATTACATCCCATATTCTGCTCAACTATATCAGACAAAATTAACAAAAAATATATATATTAAGATTTAGGAGATATCAATATACTGAACTAAGATATATATATATATATATATATATGATATATTTGCCAATGAATCTAGCCAAAACTACAAACTACGGTAGAGTTACGTGAACATATTTGAAGTAAACCACAAAGGTAAATGTATAACTAAGGCTAACACCACGATGAATTACAAGTCTACAATATTGGATACATATGTCAACTCATTACTCTATGAATAAAATTTAAAGATAAATGCATACCTAAAGCAAATATCACAAGAAAGATGATGGGGACGACAAGTGAAGAAGTTGCCTTGGCCATTTTTTTTTCTTTTTTTCTTTTCTCTTAAATTTCGTTACTCGTATACTAAATAGTGAATATATTGGTAAACGTGAAAAATTAAGAGACTACAGAAAGGAGATTTATAGAATAACTAGATGTGTCATGAACACACGGACTTATAGAAACGAGATCTGTTTGATTTTATAAATCTTTTATTTATAGAATAGTATATGAATTTCTTACTTGTAAATATATTTTATAGAAACTCTATATATAATTTTATAACTTAATTCTTTTTATAGTAAAATATTTATAGTTGATTTTATAAATCGTTTTATTTATAGAAAAGTATATGATATTTGATAAATTAATTCGTTTTTCTAGTAGAATATATATATTTTATTGAAAAGTTGAGAGACTAAATAAAAATATTTATAGAATAATACCTAGGTAATATTGGCATGCACATGTACATTTTATTTATTTAAGTTTACGAATATTTTTACATACATGTATGTATATATATATATATATATTTATATTTGATTGAAACATTAAAAGACAATAAAAGAAGATTTATAGAATAACTAGGTAATAACATGAAAAAAAAATGAAAAAAGAATAACATACAAATAAAAAAATAAAAAAATATGTAGCAAGCTATTACCAAAACAACAACACATCGACTATCAAGAACAATATAACAAGTCGCAGTTGCTGACGACTAGTAAAATAACAGGGCTATCACTTTGGCTCATTGTTTTTGTTTCTATTCAATAATGGTGATCGAGCTCGAGCTTTTCTATGTATAACTTGATCAAACCGATTTCAAAATATCACATATATTAAATACCAAACTGGATATGCTGTAAAATGGAGACATTAAAGGAACCTCACAGCCACATATATATAGCTTGTAGAGATAATAGCAGGGTACTGGGTTTTGATGATCTACATACATACCCAAATTTATTTCCAACTTATAGTAAATGCCATAATCAGTTTCTCTTGGCGATGAACAAACCCCACTTCTGCTCACCACTTGAGCTCCTAAGTAGCTTTGACTTCCACCCGCCTATAATATCCTCGTAATCCTCTTTCGAGAAGTCACTGATGAATTCTTCCTTCTCCTTCTCCACTGCATCCAGTTCCCGTTTCAGGACTTTCATGAACTGATGATTAAAAGGCAAACAGCAAATTGGTTTCAACATCTTTTTTAAAGCATATGAGTCATTCTCGAAAGAAAATCGTTTCTTACCTGATCGGTTCTATCCTCCGCGATTACCTCCTCGAAACCAGCATCTCTCAGCATCTGTTGAATCATATGAGTTTAGATGACTTTTGGTGATTTTTAAATAAGTATAGGAGGAGACGGGTTCTATCTCTGTATACCTGACCGTATGCTTGTACATCATGAAGATCATAACCTCGTTTCTTGATGTAGATTGCAAAGTCTGGAGATGGGGTTTTGGGGCTTCTGCAGTAATCAGTGATGAGAACTTTCCCTCCCGGCTTCAACCATTTGTAGAATCTTCTGAACAATGCTGGCTTGTCCTGAGAGTAAGACCAGGGATTACAAAATGGATACCAAATTAAAGTCATAAGGGAAGAAGAAATAGCGGAAGCTTATACTTGGATATGTAGAATGGTGTCTCTGCTATAAATAACATCAAAGGTGTTATCAGGATACTCCTTCTTGGTGCAATCAGCTACTTCGAATTCTACAGAGCATTTGAGTCCTATTGCGTGTTCAAGCGCAAAAGAGATCATGTTTACAGATAGATCAATGCCCACAACATCCACGTCAAAGTTCTCAGCCATGTAGAAGTCCCCTCCTCCTATTCCGCACCCAACGTCTAGAACTTTTTGGCCAGGTTTCAGATCCAGCATATCCACGAATTCCTTTGTTGTCTCTATATCAAAAGAAACAAGTATAATAAGAAGAAAAGATAGCTTCACTTAATGGTTCTGTATAACTTAAATTCAAAAACAGAACCATCAATACTGCAAAGTTGATACAAACTCGATGACTAAAGAGCATACCGAGTCCCCCTGTGCTAACAAACCCTTCTCCAAAGACACGCTCATAGCGTAAGATACCACTAGACTTATACTGGACATTGTCCAAGAAGCGTTGGAAGCCCCTATCATTATCCGAACTGACTTTCTGCCAAAGCCAGCATATCTGAAATTTTCGAAAAATATGAGTCCAAACATTATAAGAGATACCATCAAAGGGTGGCTAAAAGATGAAGAGGCCAATTACCTGGTTCTGGTTCTTTTTGTTTCTCACATAAGCTCCAATGCATTTACAGCTAACCAAAGAGAGTTCATACGAATTCCCATCTTCGTCATTCATATGGCATTCTTTGAAAAGCTGAGAGGAATTCATGTACCAGAGTTCAAATAATTGTCGTCTAGAAACAGAAGAGTGGAGGGATTTATAGGTAGCACACCTTTGTGTAAAATTTAGGTTCACGGTAGTGTGTTGGGTTGTACTTCCGCTTGTTATCACCAGACTGATGGAAACAAGACTCCCGAAAGAAAATATACCCGCCAACCTTTGTCCATTGTAACATCTTTTTCGCCAAATCTTCAACCTGCAATTTGATGAAAAGACATGAAAATTTGTCCAAGGGATATAAGCGATTAGTCTAAGTGTGTACAGTTTAAAAGTGGTTCCCTCAGTAATAAATAATATGGCTACCTCTTGATCAGAGAGATACATTAGCAGCCAGTTGGAGAATATCAGATCCATAGACTCATTTGGAAAGTTCATATTTGGTGATGTGACATCAGCGCACAGAAATTTGACGTTCTTGTAGTGACCGTTAATGTTCTCATTCTGGAGATGAAACTCTCATTAGAGAAAAAAATCAAACAAAACTCGAGAAAAATACAAGTCTTATAAGTAGCTAGAAAGAACAAGCATGGACGTGAACTAACAACCTTTTTGATAACACTTTCAATGAAGTCAACCGCAATGACCTGGCCGGCCTTCTGAGCTAATTCAGTAGTAAAACGACCAATTCCAGCACCAAACTCTAGCACTGTTGTCCCTTCAATAGGTGGAAGAAACGCAAGTATCTGACACAAACACACACATAATTTAAGCCTTTAGAAGCTTTCCTTCATAAGTCCATAACACAATAAAGGACAGCAAAGATTCAACTCATCAAGGCATACATATCTCAAAATGATCTATATATAGCAAAGATGATAACTTTATAGTGGGTGAGTCGAAATAAACCTCAGGACGTTCTTCTTTGTCGAGGTCAGAAGCTTTGGAATCAAGCATCATAGCTTCAACACTCAATCCCACTGAATGCTCTTTCCAGTAATTCTTTTGGATTTCACGCTCCTCGCCTGCAACCATTAAAAAGATTCAATTCATCAAAATAAATCAATAAACCCATTACCAATATCAAATCAATCCACACGCTTTATGGTAAAGTCCCAATTTTTAAATCTGCACTACATCATCGAAGCCTTAAAGAATCCTAACACAGTGTCCATATTGCTTCACACCAGAAAACGTTGTATAAGAAACTAGTCACTCACCATACGAAGCCATTATCCTTGAGAACACACTAGGAAACAAAAAAGAGACGATTTTTTCACGAGGGTAATGAAATCTATGAATAGAGAAGAAATTCGAGACGGAGATGACTGTAACAAAGAGCTATGGCTATTGGCTATGATCCTTCGATAGCGAGTCTGGATCTCGAAAAGCTCCTCGACCTGAAGTTGTGAAGCCTACCCTTCGACTGCATCAGCACACTCGCAGATCCCAAATTCGATTCTCGCTCGATCTCCATCTTACTGGACTGAGCTCTCTCGCTATCTTCTTCGCCGACCATATTTTGAGAAGACGAAGCGCTTCCGATTTCGGTTTACATGTTTTTCATTTTTCGGTTATCAATCGGTTTATATTCGGTTACCGATTCTTTAGTGGAACCGGGATTCAAATACTGGGGGTTTGTTAGACCGTTAGGAGAATCTAATTTGTCGTTACGTCAATACACATGGCAATTCATACACCGTCAGATTTCGTCTGTTCATTATTAATGGAGTGTGTCCCACGGTAATTATGATAGGTTTCGTATTTTTTCCATATTTAGGAGGCGAAATTACTTCTATAAAGTTTTCGACGTTACAAACTTAAAATAAATTTTAGACAAAACAAAGGAAAAAAAAAAAAAAACTTACAATAAATATTTATTAAGATACAATTAAGTTTTCCTTTCTCTCTTTTAATCGCATTTTCAGATATTTCAGTGAGTCTATTTTTTCATTTTTTGTGTTTAATTAAAACAAAAAGAATGAGATCAAGATCTCTCTTTTTTTTTTCAAGAATTTGACACGTTGTTGAGCTAAATCAATATTATCTTTTTATATTTAGCTCTACCGAATCTATCATCACAAAAAAAAAATCCCACGGAATCTTATGCAACGGTCGACTACGATTACGTAATAATGTAATATACAAAGTTTAGAACTAATTAACGCCCTAAAAATTATACCTACTTTAGAATGTAGAAACTCCAGTTTTATGGATTTTATAACAGTCTCGCTATCAAAAGCTAAATTACAATTTTCCTTGTTTTGTGTTTAAAGAACAAAACAAAACAAGAAACTACATCACGTGGTGAAATGAAAGAGAGAGGGATACTGGAGAAAAGATAGCGATCGAGATGGCAGAGAAAGAGTTAAGGTAAAACTTTCCTCTCAGATGAATTAGAAGAAGTCGTTATATTATAGTATATATATCTTAATTTCCCAAAATAGTGATACAATTAACTTAAATTTATAATTAAGTAGAATAACAAATCATGTTAGTTACAGATAGTTTCATGATGTTATACGCTCACAAGATCTTGTACGTAGATGACAACGGAAAACTAAAAGAGAACATGATCAGTAGTAATGATTAAACTGATACAAAAAAAAATATATATGTGAATGTTAAACGTGTGATTAAGATGATTATTGTGTTGGATAAAATTGAGGATGCAATTGTTATCTTTGTTGAAATTTTGAGAACATTAATTATTATGGGATTTCTTATGAACAAAATTAAAGAAAATAAGAGAAGAATATTGAAGAGCAAGCTAGCTTACATAAGTCTTTGGAGAAAGAAGGAGAGATGGCGCCATTAGTGTGACTGTGAGCCATTGACTATTGACAACAAGAAAAAAATCAGAGTTCTATAGGGTTCTTTTTTTGTATGTTGTGGTTCTCTGTGGTGTTCCTTCTGATCTTCTTGATCTCATTATATAGAGAGAAAAAATGATTATTTTCATTTTCTTGTAATTTTATTTTATTTTGGTTGGAGAAAGAAATACTTCACTTGCTATCTGCATTTTCTTATAATAATAATTATGCCAAATTTATTTTTGGCACCAAAAACTTCATAACTGATACCTTGAGATAGCTTCTTGACAAAAAAAAAAAAACTTAGTTCTGGCTTTACATGCCAATATTTCTTGGATTACGAATATTCATGGTTACGTTTAACTACCGTATGCTATAATATTCATCTAGTGTTTTTAGATTTTAAGACTCAATTGTAATCTAAGATTTAAGTTTGTTTTTGTATGCATATGCGAGTATGTATTACTTTCAATATATGCATAAGTATAGCTTCTTTTAAATTGCCCTAGCTCTAGTTATGAATCTTGTTAAGAACACAAGCATCAAAACGAATATAAAACGTATAACCGTTTTATAAGTATATATCTAATATCAACCAACATATATTGAAAGCCATTTATAGTTAATAAAAAAAACAATTAAATCGTGGAATTGAGCAGCGGAACATATCATTTTGATTGGTACAAACAGATCCTAGTTTGATAGATTCCATGTTGTTTAGGTTCACAGATTCTTTTCATTATGTATAAAAGAAATGAGAAACAAACCACTGTTAGCGTAAGTAACAGTTAATAGTCTTTGAGAAGTAGCGAACAGACAGTGATCCCAAGATGCTCCGAATGGCCAACTTTTTAATGAATCTTTAAATCCAATGGCTCACAGCCACATAAGTTGTTTTTCTCTCACTGTCATTATTTTTAGAAAACATTTTAATTTGTATGATTGTGATTAGTAGTAATAACAACCAAACGTTGTAATCATTAAAAAGAAATTGTAACTATATTAAAACTAAGTAACGATAATATATAGTAGAATGACCAAATATGCAAAATTCTATTTTAGAATTGGATATCTAGGAACCCTAGTATGAAAAAAAAAACGAGAAAGAAGTATAATAATTTTTTTCCATGGGTAATATATGTTCAATAGCATCAACCTCCTATTATCTATATACTATATATATATATATATGAATATTCATGAGTCCGACCTACATATCTTTTATTTACATCGCTTTTGAAGATTTTTGATTAGTAATGCCCGTTAGGTTAGAGAGATCCTACAACATTAATCGAGAACAAGACAACACAAAAAATATCAAGGTGTTGTTAATTCTACAAGAAACAAGTAAACAAAAGCTAAAAGAAAATGTGGGGGGGAAAAGGAAATTAGGCGAACCACTTGACACTGCTAAGATCCATATAATGGGAAATTAGTGGGTCTACTATCTTTCTTTGGACCACAACTTGGTTGATTTTTTAGTGCAAAAATTTAAATAAATGAGCAAATAATGAAAGCAATAAATATGATTGCCGCTTGTTGTGATTCTTGTGAATGTACCACTCCAACCGTAACAAACGATCGTTCATCATTCACATTTTTCTTCGTTAATTTTAAATTTTATGAGAAAATGTTATTTACTTTTACAATTAACATTAAAAAAATTCCTTAAAACATAATTTTCTTGGATATTTTTCTAGTCGTATGTTCTTTCTTTAACTTTTTTTTTTTGGACAAAATTTCCTTCTTTAACTTATATTCTGTAAAATATCTACTTTATACAAATGAAGACAATTCCATTATTAATTTTTAGTCTTCAGTCACAAGATAAGTAAAGTACGTATACGAATCAAGTGAATATAACTGAACAACCAGAAGAAAAAAAAATCAAACAATCTAAATTCAATAAATAAAAAAACCTAAATTTAAAAGATTTAAAGACAGCGACCGCTAAGAAAATCACTAGATGTTTAAATAGACTAGCTATAGGTAGTGGTTCTAATGAATAATGAGCCTACACTCCATTATAAATCAATTTTGTTCTTTTGATTTGCCTACTTGCCTTGGTAATATTTATAATTTTCTATAAAAGTATATGCAAAGGACAATATATACTAGTTAAGAATTCTACACATGGGGTTAATGATAGGACCTTGTTATTTTTCACCCGATGATTTAGGGTTAAATAACGAATTATTATCCCCAATTGGGAGCCTATTCTGGTCCCCCACCCATGATTCCTATTTTTCTTCTTATTTATGTTTATATTTCTCCTTGTCTTGGGGCTACATATGAAGATTCTCACTACATCAGACCCGTAAGACGTAAGTAGATTAACAGTTAAATAAACAAAAGATTCGAAAGCAAATATAACATTATAAAATATACAGTGGGTTTACTCGACAGAAAAGTCTTTCGACTTCAAGTCGTCAATATCTTAACGACTTTTCATTTCTTCACAAATTGTTTCAATGTTTCTGAAGTTTTTGAAACCTTTTATGTTATGTAGGGTTTCATAATACTGTTCGGCAGTTTTTGCAATCACCGATGAATAACTTTTGGTTGAGAAAAAAATATATCTGGGAACGTCGAGATATCTACTGACAAACTTATCTGATTGTGATGAATATATTGATGGTGTTTTTATTAGCGATCTCATTTACATCATATAAAAATATGGTGAGAAAAAGTTTGTTAGAACCGTTTGTGCTCTGATACCATTTTATCAAAGGAACAAAATAAATCTCATTCTCATTAATTATGGAAAAATATACATGGAGCAGTTTATATACAGACTCAGATGTGAGTTAAACCGACCCCCTTAACAAGAAATAGATAATAAAACTATTGAACTGGTTTATACCAGTGTACAATAACCAAATGAACCTAGACACTATGCAAGACATATACCTTAAGAAAGGCTATCGACCAAGTCGTTAGATATTCAAAGATGAAATTATCTAGAGAATTAAGATATATTACTACGGTTTTTCAAAGAATATAAGAATTTGGTTTTATGCGAGTTTTATTCAGTTGGAGTTGATTCATATAAAGTTTTAAAATTTGTTTTCGCTATCTCTTTCTCAATTTCAATTCTTTTCGACGAATCCACAATGATTTGAGTAGAACACCTGAACGATGCTGTGTGTGTTATTTATCAAAAAAAAAATGATGCTATGTGTGTTTCAGCTGCCAAAAATACAAAAAGTGCTCCCGTTAATAAAATAGACTAAATTAGCTACTTTGTAGAAGCCTCTAAGAATAAGATAAGCCCATTATAACCTTCTGGCCCAATATTGTGTATATAATGTATTATACAATTCTTTTCAGAAATTAAAACCCAGCAACCTGGAGTCTACAGCCTTCTGATGGATTACTGTAAATGGGCTAAAGAAATGTAAGACCCTGGAGTCTGGACTAATCATATGATTCAAACATTTTTTAAAAAGCTTATATTAGTTACAAATAACGACGAAGGTAACAGCAACAGCATCACATAAATAGGGCCGCCCTGATCACAGCCCAGTGAAACAATTGCTGTGGCCTCAAAAAACATTCTGAAATTATACTAGCCAAAATGGTCCAAAATTAATTATTTTTTATTTTTTTAGCCCAAATTTTCTAAAGCTTCATTTAAAAGTCTTTGGCCCAAAATTATTCAGAGTCGACCCTGCACATAAACTAGTTTGTTGTTACGTTAGGATATAGGAATGTGTAGTGTATGTGTGTAGGCGTGCACATGGGAGCAAGGATTGTTCCTCGAATTCAAAGCCGCATTTGTATTTATTTGTTAGTTTATAAAAAGATTCTAATTCACTATAGTTTTAGAAGACAGATAAGATAACTCTATTTTAGTAAATCCTTAGGGTTTTAGTAAGTCGGAGTATGTTTTCACGTGCAACAAACGACCAATGTTTTAAACGCGACAAAAGGAATTACCGTCACTCAAACATATGATATAAAAATAGTTTATGGGATTGTGGTGATAATGTATACGTGTAAAGCCGGTCTTCAAATCTTAAAATATATATTTTTAATGGTTGAATCCTTTTATCTTCGATGAAAAAAACGTTACTTTTTTTTCATTATGTATACGTCTTTTCAGTTTAATATTCAAATTTGTTGTTGACCTATTTGGTCACGACAGAGGAAAATATTGGCCGTATTTTTAGAAATGAAAAAAATAATCGATGGAGCAGTGTAATGACAAATCATGTGTCGACTTCCAATATCTTATTAAATAATTAGGTGAAGATAAAGCCGTAAATAATGATACTATAAATTAGTTTTTCCAATATATTGTATAGTATTGTATATCGCAAAAAAAAGCAAAGCAATTATGTTTTTATTGGTCGTCATATCGTATCTAATTACCCGTACAAAAGAAAAGGAAAATCTTCTTTTTTTCTCACAATCTCTTCGGGCGAAAAAAAATGTAACAAAAGCAAAATACAATCACATTTTGAAAAAAAAAAAACAGAATCAATAGTAAAATAAATAAATAATACCCAAAAATAAAATGAAAAAGACAAATGACAAAAAGCTCTCAATACTCTGTCTGGGCGACGGCCGACCCAACACCGTCTAGTGGCAGGCAGAGACACTAACATCTGCAACTATGACCTTACGAAATTACGTTTATACCCTTATACTTTTTTACGTCATCCTTTGCATTTAATTTTTTTTTAAAATTTCACTAAAAATCTTAAGTAAATACGAAATCTTTTCCGTGACGAGATTAACTTCTTTATGAGTCCGACAAAAAAAAAACTTCTTTATGAGAAAACCTCGATCCTTTCAAATATCTCATGTAATATCAAAATCTCATGGGTCCAAAATTAAAGGCTTTAGACTAAATGATAGTTATATCATATGCATGGTTTATCAAATTTCTGAAATATTAGATTTTCACGTATATTTTTCAATAAATGGTGAAGACCATTGATTGAGAGCAGAGAATGAACACAGAATTAGAAGCTTCTGAGAAATGTTGGTGTTGTAGTAGGAAAGCGAAGTGACACGGCGTCTTCTTCTTCTCTCTTGTCTCATTCTTCTTTTTATTCCTCACCCATTACTTTTGTTTTTTTTTATTTTATGAATTTGAACAATGTGAATTGCAGGCTTAAATATTTACAAATCGAGCTATAATAATAGTTTTATTAATTGGAAACATTGAAAATTTGAAGAATGCAACGGCGGCTACAGCCGTCTCATGCAGAATAAAATGATGGTTTTTTTTTACGTGAGGGTGAGGCGTGCCATAAATTTAGGGTCGCTTTCTTTAACTATTTTCCTCATTCTAATTATTACGCCTTCATATATTTATTACTATCAATTTTATTTTTATTTTTGTTTTGTATACAGTCATTTCACTTTCTAATAAATTCATTTGGTAACTAAAATAAATAAAAATTCATCATTCCACATATTTAAATCAAGCCAATATTTTTAGCAATTAAATGATTTTCATGTCGAGAGTACAATTCAAACCAAGTTAAGTATTATACATTTGATTTATCATTATATAAGATCGTCGTATAAATATGAAGGTTTGTTTTTATTCATAAAAAGCATCAGCATCTAAGTGGTATGTAATGATTCTGAGAAGAATCGGTAAAAGGATACACAATTGACAACACTAAACGAATCTTTCAAGATTCCACAAACGCAGTGAAGAGGAATCTTGACCAAGTCGAATAACGTAACGCATGCACCAAGTCCCCTATCTTCTACATATTTAATCGAGTGTTCTGTTGAATCCAATACTCGTGTCGTCTGTGTTGTTATAGTCACATGCTATTTCATACCTTCCCACCTAAGCTATTGTAAAGTTTCTAATATTCATGACTACGTTTTAAATTTTCCCAAATCCCCCGTAGAAATCCCTTTCTCAAACATTTTGTGGAAGATGTACTTTACTGTTTTAGTTTCTGATTTTTCACATTTAGGCAAACGAAACATAGAAATGTTAAGTGAACTTAACTTTTGAAATGGCTAAAACACTTCTTATTTTGGTGAGATTTAGACCTATACACACCAATTCACTTTTAGCATGCACACAAAATTTGATATTTTCCTTAACGTTTTTAATTCACTAAAAGTAGCCAAAGCTTTTACAAATTCCTAAAACCTACCAAAAGAGGAAACACGAATGTTCATTAAAATTAAGAAAAAGGTAAAACTTGCTGAGCTCCTACTTAAGTCTCCTTCTTCTTCTCTTCTTCAAGAGCTTCAATTATCCTCAAAGATTCTCTAAAGCTGCTTCTGATTTAATTTGTGGGTTTTCAACAAAAAGGGCATTGTTCTTTTCACAATTCATCATCCCACAAAAGAATAAAACAAAGTCCCTGTGTTTTGGTAATATCTCTTCATAGACCCAAGAGAATGTAGTAGAGAAGAGTTATGGGCAACGCGATCAACATCCCAAATATCACCCTGCAACAAAAATCAGAACTCACGTTAACAAAAATATATTTATATATACACCTAATCATAATTAATGTAGGCAAAACCAACCTAACTTTTTTTCTACAACAAAATTTATTGTTATAACAACAAAACTATTTAATAGATTAATAAACTTACGCAGTGCTAAGAATGTCAGGATGCACATTATACTCTTTGGCAAACACAAACGGTACTATTCCTTGCGGCAAAGCTGCCTGTTTGTTGTCAATAAAAATAATGGTTAGAAATCGTATAAACGACAGTAGACACAACAGAAGTGTTTCATATTTGATCATGCAAATAAAAACTACCTGGATAATGGCAACATGGAGGAGGACGCCACGGAGGCCAACGGCATAAGAAGCAACGAGCATGACGGCAGGTCCAACGACAAATCTCATAGCCGCCGCAAAAGCTGCTCTTCTGTTTCCACAAGCTATTATTCTTGGGTTTAACGCCATGAACAACCCTTTAACACATCCAAAAAAAGCCACAAATTTAAACAAATAATTTATTATTGTTTTGCTTTTTGGTTAATTTAAGTTTATACACTGTTTTTAGCTGCAAAAGAGTGACATAAAAATAATCATCACAGCCACTGATCCACCACCACAACATTAACATCATCATTATCGTTATCCTAAACTATTCATTCCATAAAGTCATGATTAAGCACAAATTTTATAATCAGTTGATGGAAGTCTACTGAAACATAAACAAGGTAAAAAAGAAAGTTTTTTCATCGATAAGGGGGTCAATATTAGGTATAAAAAAATTGTTTGTTGCTTTAAGAGAAAATAAAAAATGGTTCCTCCTATTCAAGGGAGAGACATGTTATGATGATAAGCAGAGAACTGTGGAGCATGCTTTCTGCTGTGAAGCCAGTTTTGTTTGCTTTTTTGATACAAACATGTTTCAAAAAAACTTCAAAGAAAAAGAAAACAGAGAGAATCATGCTTCCACATGATTTGTTTTTTTTCTTAAAATCATTTAAAATTTAAAAAACACCATAAAGAATGAAGGTCAGAAATAAAGAGAACAATTGACTGTTTTATGGTATTTAATTATGTAATAAATGAAAAGAGGTAAAAATAAAAGAAAAGAGAAAAAGGAACTGACCAAGACTGAACATAGCCATGCCTAGACCTGCATCTGAGAGTATGGAGATAGACTTTGCTATAAGAGCTGGCATTTCAATGTTCCACCTGCACAGACCACATCAATTTAATTCCAATAAAGAGATCTTTCTCAAATCTTTTGTTACTTCAATCTATCAGAAAAAACTTTCAAACATATACGCATTCAAGGCTGACCCTTTATGCATCAAGAAAGTGGTTAAAATAGTAGACCAAAACCAAAGTAAAGTGAAAATAAGACAAGTTTGAAACAGTACTTGAAGGAAATGAGGGACCAGGTGATGCCGAATAAACTGGAGTAAGAGTTGGGATTACGAATAAGTTTCCTCCAAACCATAATGAGAATGAGTCTTGTCATCACACTTGTTGGTGGCATCACCTTAGCCTGCGTCGTTTTGTTGCTTATGTTGTTCCCACCGTCCGTTGCCAATACTTTGCTATCATCGTCTTTGTTACCGAAACTAAACTCTTCCCTCTCCACGTACTGGTTGTCTAAAGTAAGGCAACAACACATGTAAACAATTAAAGAACCCCTTAACCAAATCATAAATATCGAAGGACATAGAGAAATTTTGGGGGTGTTTTTGTAAAGAAAATAAATTAGGGTGCGAAAACAAAACAACAAAGTTATAGAGGGACTATACCGTTACTATTCCCCTGAGGTACAGAGATCTTAACGTCCTTTTGATGATCGTTCGTAGCGGTGGAGTAATCGGCGTGGTGGTTTCCTCCTCCACCGCCGAACACATCTGAGACCGGCGAAGCACTTGAGCTCCACACAAACATGTGAAGATCTCTTCCGTTTCCGTCTTGTCTTTTCCCACCAACCACCGGAGCGTTTCCTTTCGCCGCCGTGCCTCCACCACCGCCAGTGTTGGGCGAAAACATCCCTGGGTTCGGCGCCGGATAATGCGCTCCTCCACCGCCACCACTTCCTCCAGATTGATAATGAAACCTCCCAGCTCCAGCAGCAGTTCCAGCAGCCGTCGGTTTAGCAGGACCACCGTCTTCTTCGTAGTTGGAAGGTCTCGGAGTAGGACCTTTAGAACCAAACACAGCTTCTCCAGGACCAAAGTTAGAGTTCCGACCACCACCAGAAGCCATCATCGAGTAAAAATCAGTATGATTAAAACTAGAGCCACGTGGCGTTGGGTTTCTTGAACTCTGAAGCGAATATATCTCAGCGTTGGTTAGATTCGAAGGTCTAGGTGTCGCAGATAAGCCTTGAGACCTTCTCGAGTAAATATCAGACCTTGAAGCATTAGAACGACGAACAGTAACATGAAGCTTCCCATCTTCTTTAATCTCAGCTTCAGTTTCCAAAGGTTGTCTTCCATCTAAAGACATAATGTCGGAATCAACATGAATCGAAACAATAGATCCTGCTGTGTCTGGAAACTGCTCGGAGATCAAAAGCTTAGCTCCACGGTACTCAAAGAGAAAGAGCATGAGTGTGTACCAAATGATACACTGAAGAACAACGATTTGAACCATGAGGTCGCCGGAGAAATTACCATACATGCCTTTGAGAAGAGGTATCCCCATGACTAGAGTGTTGGGGAGTGTCGAGAGAGAGAAGAGAGTTATGGTCCAATCTAAAGAACCGTTGCGGCTGAGTTTGCACCAGAGGAAGAGGAGAGAGAGGACAATGACTTTCTGGAGAGAATCTGCGGCGAGGAAACGGAGGTTCATGGCGTAAGGGTTGTTAGCGGCGATGAAGTGGAAAGAGAGGAGAGGAACGGCGAAGAGAGCGACGAAACGGTTTATGCCGGAGCATTGGTCTGGTGTGAAGATTTTCCACCATTTGACAGAGCCGTAAGCGAGGATCATAGCTACGTATAACGGAACCATAGCCGTCATAACGTGGTAGAAGTCCGCCGCCGTAATCATCTTTTGTTCGCCGGAGAAGAGAGAGGGAAGAGAGAAGAGCTTTTGTCTTTAGTTTGAGAGAGAAGTGGTGAAGAGGGAAAAAAGAGTAAAGTGAGTGTTGAGAAGAGACCACATTTTTATATTCTTTTTATTTTATTTTTTTGTCCGTTGAGAAAATACCATATTTTTTAATTAAACATATATATATTTTGTTAATGAAGCTAAAACTGTTTGCTGATTTTATTATTTTCGTTTTCGATTATTTGGTTAGTTTCTAGATATTATATTCAAAAGTAGTTTACGTGTAGGAGTAAAAAAACATTAAATGTAAAATTGGAATAGCTCAACATATTTATTTGTTTTGTTAAACATTCCAACATAATAGTGTGTGTGATGTAATTTTGATTGAAATACGACAAAAAGAAGTTTTTTTGAATGTAATAAAAACGAAATAAAAATGGTGGTTGATGGGTGCGTGGTGGAGCTTTGGGGATAGTGAAAGAGGCGGCCTTGTGCGCTTTGCGGAGTCCAAAGCAGAGCCTCTGTTTTTGCCTCTCTCTTTTTTTTTTGGCCTTTTCAAATTATGAATTAATCTATTCGGTTGATCAATTTATCCCCTATACTAATTATTAAATTTATATTTTTACCATGTTTAAAAATTGTTAAATTTATTTTTGCTATAAATTATTGTGATTAGTATGATGGGATTTTTGGTATTGACTTTCAATTGATAAATCACAACAGAAGATAAATACACATTGAAGTGATGATATAAGGCTCGATTTGATGTTTATATGAACTTAGAAAATTTTGGTTTTAAAGATAGAAGTCTTCTCCGAAGAGAGGTTGAAAGTCTTTGGAAAAATGGTTGCAATTGAACAAACTAGTTCCTAACCAAAGACTTTGTGGGTGGAGATAAAAGAAAAGATGTGATATCACTAACATAAGGTCGAAATCACTTTTTCATGTGAGATGGGTGTGTGTGAGTTATCATTGCATAGGTTATCATTTACAGTTGTAGTTGCGCATACGAATTATTTATGAACTATTCAATCCTTTGATCGCTCATCTTGGAACTTATTTTCTTTTACTGTTTACTGTATAACATTACTAACAAAGTTTTATAAAATATATTTCGTTGAGAAAATTAGTAACAAAGTTTTATTGAACATAAATACGTAGAAGTTTTTTGAAAGAAAAATGTTGAAAAGAGGGTGGTTCTGGTTTGCTTACACAAATCAGTCTGATGTGTTCTTTAATACTACTAATAAAGTCCGTACAAAAAGCAATGGGTTGATGATATAATGAGGAGTGTTGATATTTGAGGAAACACAATATTCCATCAACAGTCTGCTCTTCATTTTTCTCATCATCCCATACAAACACAGTTCTTCTTTTTTTTTTCTTTCCAGCTTTTTATTTTTCCAATGTTTTCAACTTTTTTTTAAGCATAATAATAATATATAGTACTAATATAATTCGACTTTCCTTGCCATTTCTTGCGCTTAAAGAGACTATACACACAAAAAAAGTAGGTTATGCAATCCGAATAAAGTAAATATGTTGAGAAGTTACGAAAAAATAAAAGAGTTGATGACTTAACATCATTTTTCTATTAAAAATTATAAATCAAGTAGTTTCTATTTTTTTTTACTGACAAATAATTTTAAAATTGGTTCTTTGAAAGAATTGAATTTTTAACACGGCAAAAAAAAAAAAAAAATTGCAGGATTTTTTCACATTCCATATAGTTAATGATATTTTGGATCTTTCAAATTATTTGTCACTAATCCATTAATCTTTCAATCTTTTGTTGTGCAAATCCTTGTTACAACTGCGACTTTGTGTAATATTGAACTCAAATTAACGTTTTTTCTAATACTCTATGTTTGCACGGCTTGACTTATGGTTATGGGTGATGGATGACCTTTTAGCAAATACTTGAAACGAGAAAATTAAAATTGATCTTTTAGCAAACACTTGAAACGGGAAAAATGGAAAAGAGAGTAAGATAGTTTGGTTTAATAAAGCAAATTTTGACTAATTAACACTTTATGATCTATATTGACCTGCTTTAATATACATAAAGTGAGTCTTATGGCTGATACTAAAAGTCGACAAACTAATCTCAATAAATACGTTAATCAATGGGAATGATAAGTGGATACATGTTTTGCATCAAATTATGCTTTCTTTTGGGTTTTCTTCAAAATTTATATAGACCGAAATATCACTAGTTAACAAAATCGCTCGAACTCATAATTCTTTTTTAATAAGAAGTATAAACTAACTATGTGGTTTTGAAATGAAACTTTGGCGACAACGCCAATGGAATAATTTACAAATTTGACTAATCTTTTTATTGGCTAAAAGATAAATAAAAAGATTACTATAATGAATTTTTTTAAAGTTTATCAACAGAAGATTAATGGTTGCCGAGTTTAAGAAAATATTTGATATTGATTCTCGTTAGTCGTTACTGGTTAATGGTCGAAATGTAGATGATCATTGGACTGTCTACGGTGGAAGCCTCCCATTGTATTTTTTATATCTTTGCTTGGCTTCTCTATTCGGTTTAACATTCATGAGAAAGAAAATTATTGTACTTGATTATTTTTCAAAACCTAAATAAGACTTGAATAACAATATATAGCGAGATGTCCAGCTAGCCGTTGTATTTGAAAAGTAGGTTATTCACTTTATACATCTTCCTCACGCCTTAAAAATTACAAAAGATGTTGTTTTTATGCATAGCCATTTGCCACAATTGTATAGTTTAATTATTCAAACTATTATGAGTCTCATAGTCATTGGGTGACTAATTGTTGTAGAATCAATTAGAAATAGACGGTTGAATAAAAAACTCAAATGGATAAATTATGAATCAGAAAAGAAAACTTCATAGTTTGGTTATCAATCAGAACTCATAAGTACCGTATACAACTGCATGAAATTAAAAGAAATCAACTTAATGATTAATTTAATTAAAAGTTAGTACAATGTAAGCATAGCTTTTCACGCAACCCGAAAATAATGCATGTTGAAGGTCCATGCGTTTGTGCTTAAACACGCTTCGCTAAAGCATGCCTTGTAATTGTAATCAAAACAAATAATCCCACTAATGAACGGATGATGACTAATGAAGATTCATGTTTGGTACGAAATGTTTTAAGCCCTTTTGAACAAATACAACAGATGATGGACACACACACACAAATCGACGACATAAAACTTGATTTGGAGGATATCCGGAAAAATAGGCTATTCACATATCATCCGACTCAGCCTTAATGATTATGTTGTTTTTATGAATGGGTTTACTCTATTTAATTTGTCTTTAACTTATTTTTAATACGATGTTGAAGTGAAATAATCAACAAATAGTTATAAACGTGAAGAAAACAATAAAGGAGTAGAAGAAAGAACAGAGCGAGAAACAGGAGGGGCATGCGTAAAAGAAGTTAATGATGGATGAGGGTAAAATGGGAAAATTAAAGTAGAGGCGTGACACTTGTCAGCTTCATTAAGCTCCAACTCAAATGTTTTTCATTATCTACTTTCGTCATGATTATAAAACATAGGGGATGTTTAAGAAACGAATCAATAATAAAGGGTCTATTTTACAATTTCGAAAGTTTCCCCCGACCAAAAGAAAACATCAGACCAAATACCGATCTACGGCTACGAATCAATGTGAAAAAAGCATATATAGATGCTTTCGCTAAACATATATTTTTTAAAAATTTAATCTTTTTTTTTGCACGGTTTTGGGTTCTCTAAAAGGCTGAACCTATAAAAGAATATATAGAAATAGAACAGAGAATATTTAAAAGGATCTGAAAAATTACCAACTTTTTCTTACTTCGTTTCAAAATACAAATTTGTGTTCCTCAAAAGCTGCTATTGCTGCAATAAAGTTATCTTTTTCATCTCTTTCTTTTTCATTTTCTTCACTTCGTTAAAAGGAAAAACCAAAAGAGAAAAATAAAATAAAAGAATATACGAAAGTAAAATATCTTTGTCCTCACGATTCCTTCAAACTAAACATCAATCACTAAAATTCGTGCCGCCTTGGGCAGACACAAACCCAATGGTTTCACACACACATTCATACTTCAATATCATAATGTTCATAAATATTTCAAATGTTTATTTGTGAAAAATAACTCCAGACCGAATCCAATCGGATCATAGGCCTCATATTATATTTATATAATGGGCTTATCCCAATAAATAAGTTTAAAAAGCCCAATAAGGTAACTTTCGAAAATTGTTTACAAGCCTTTAGAACCGGGAAGATCAATCCATTGGAGTTCAATCTCAACTTCACCACGCTCGACGTTACGGAGTCGGAGACAAATGTGCTGAACGATTCGATCGTTGATCCAACGGATGTAGCTTTCCTCGGCTAAGCAGTTGCCACGGCTTGGACCGATGGTCGATATGATGGTTCCGTCTGGTAAACCGGAGAGTTCCATTCGTAAGGCTTCGATGTACGGTTTCAAATCGATCTCTGCGTCTCCCATTTTGTCGTCTTTGCTGAAGAAGTCGTGATCGTACACAATCTGTTTTGATTTAAGCAAATTCGATGTGTTAATTTGTAGACCGGTCCACGGTTTAGAAAGTAGTGGTTTGATTTGGAATTTACCAGAGTAAGCGGGAGATTAGGGTCGGTTACTGTGAATGACAAATCTTCTTGCCATTGTGGGTTTACGTTTTGCTTCACCACTTTGGTTTTGAGTTTCTGCAAAAGAAATATGAATTATGAGTTTTTGAAAAAATTAATCGTTGAAGTTTGAGGAAAACGAGAGAGAAAGTGAGAGAGAGAGAACCTGACGACCTAGCTTGAGGACGACGTAAGGATCGCTGCTGGAAACATCACGTACGGCGAGGTTGACACCGCGTTGGACACGAACGCGGAGGATACCTAACAGATTATCCATAAGCGACATTCTTCTCCGACGAGACGAGATGCGCGATTACTGATTCAAACGAACGAATCAGAATCTGTATAGATGAAAGTGAAATGTGGCTACTACTCGAATATTGTTGATGATGCTTATTATAAAGGGGATCAATAATTATTCATTGATTGGAATATTTGATTGTTATATAAGTATTTCTCATTATTATTTTGTTTAATTGAACGTGAGGACCGCTTAAAAGCAAGTTTGTAGGGATCGTATATTGTATAACATAATGATATAAATTGCATTTTCAACGATTGTTCATCTCCGTGGACAGTTTAACAAACATGCAAGTCATAAACATTACCATTTTCTGCAAAGCCACGTTTTCTTGACCATTATTGCCAGGTTAATGTTATTAAACACATCTTAGAAAATTACGTATATATATATAGAAATATACAATTCTCCATCAGCTTTCATTCGGGTAAAATAATAATACAGGGATTAAAATTTAAACATAAGTTTCACCGAACTAATTAAATCCACAAGTTATGGAGAGAATTTGTGTGATCTTATAAAATACCGGCTTTTTAAAACAGACCTGAAAAAATTCTTGAGGTATTCTTCATTACTCTCACTTCAAATTGTCATAATATATGTTCCATTACCATTATTCTACTCTCAAAACTTCATTACAAGCGGGTAAATGTAATTTTGAAATGCTCTACAGAGAAACCTACAGTTCAGTTCTGATATAGCTATTGCTTTAAACTAAATAAGGGAATAAAAATGGGCAAAACTTGAAAGTTTCTCGCCTCTCCTTACACTCTGCTATGGTTAAGTAAGTGTGTCATGAGTATGGAACTAAGTTGGAACCTGTACAGAAAATTTCTGGGCTCTCTGGTGATTGTGTGCTCTCTTGATTCATCTGGTTCAGCCATTACTGGGGAAATGCTACTGGGGCAGCGAGGGGCTGTGCCACGTTAGCACCAACGGGATCCAAAACCACTTGTCTACGTTGTCTCCCCCGGAGATATATAACGGTTATTAGACAAAGGAAAAGAGTTAGTATGGTCGCATTACCTTCTTCCAACATCCCATTCTCTACCCATTCCACCACCTTTTGATGCACTTCTGGTAAGGAATTCAGTACTTGCACCTGCATCCATAAAACGTGACCTTGGTCATCCATTTTCACTCGGACAATTCCATTAACAGATAAATCATCACTCTCCTTCCCTCTCTCTCACCAGGGCAGTATCAGCATAGTTTCTGCGGACCCATACACTCGCAAGAGCAAGCGTGACGGGCAATTTGGCAGCAGTATCGCTCTGGAGGGCCTGGTCGTAGTAACGTTTAGCAAGATGGAGATCAAAAGGAAGACCTTCTCCATGCTCATGCATGTAACCGAGGTTGAACATTGCTTGCGCATTTGATTGAGATTTAGCATACATGTACGCCTCTGCTGCACGCACGAAATCCCTCTCTGTACCCTGTGAACATGAGTATGAGCCTCATAGAATCAGTTAACGTCTAGATTTCATGAATGAGAAATATGTTCTCTTGGAAAAATCAAATGTGAATGGGATGAGATAAGTGACAATTATATCCATTGTCCGTATGTTCACAATTCATAAACTTCAAGCGTAAGTAGACTTACCCGACCGTAGTAATATGCATCTCCAATAAGCAATGCAGCATGTTCGTTTCCCTGTTCAGAGGCACGCCACCACAAAGAATGAGCCCGATCGTGCCTCTCCTTATCTGTGCAAAACCCATACACTCCCATGCACATGCTTCTTTCCCCGTATTTATCGACGATCCAGGCAGCATTACTTTGTGCTACTTCATAACCGAGCTCTGACATTCTCGAATACAATATAAAAGCCTTTCCCACATCACCTTTCAAGTAAGCTTCAAGAGCCCATCTAGAGAGAGAACTCCATGGTCCTCTTTCTGCTACTAGCTTATAAAAAGTTGTCGCCTACAACAAGGAATTTGAAGTACAAAATCCATCAATGAAGTATTCATAGTGCTCAGAGCAAAACTACAAACACACCTTAAATTGATGGAAATAGAAATAAAAGCATGACACAGTGAAAACTTAACAGAGATTTCTATAATTGGTTATACGTTTTAGCAAATTACACCACCCCAACCTCAAATAGTAAAAAGAAAATTCTTGTAAGATTGTGCAAGAATCTTGAAATATTGCCAATGAGCTCCAGTCAATTAATCTTCTGAAGTTTAAAAGTTAACAAAAGTTGGAGTTTCATTTTAACAGAACTGCATAGATATAAAAACTATTTGTATATGACATTCATGGTACGGAAGATAGTTACCATTTCCAAGTTCTTTGTAAGTCCAACGCCTGTATGGAACATCTTGGCGAGTTGATAAAAAGCCTTTGGTTGACCAGCATTGGCAGCAACAAAGAAATATTTGGTTGCATGCCTCACATCCTTCTTGACTCCAGTGCCTTTAAGATACAACACTCCAAGGTTATAATGCCCGCTAGGATCTTCATTATTAGCAGCCATCTCAAAGTATTCTCTCGCCTGCACTTGAAGGGAAATATCAACGGGATATCTTTAGGTCATAAGATATATTGAAGGAAAAGTCAAAACAAAAACTGCATCTACGATGGTTTCAGAGTGCCACTAAGCGACTCTTTATATGTCCTGATCACCACTAAAGATGAGATGTGCTTCAGTTTGGTACTTTAATTGTTAAGACTAATTTAGAATGTTTTACATACAGTCAAAAATCTATCCCATGTCTCAATTCCATCATCATTGTTTCTAAGTAAAACTAAATTCTTCAAGTCAGATAAAGAAGCAAGCCTAGTAAGTATGAAGCAAAAGTTACCTTAGTGTAGTTTCTCTTATCTACTCCATAGCCTTTGACATACAAGTAACCAAGGCCATTAAACTCCTCTAGCATAAATCTCCCCTAAAAGTTCCATTGACATAGGCTCTCCTTTCTCTACCGCCTTCGAAAACCAATACAACGCCTTAGCGTGATCACGCCTTAATCCTCTCAAACCAAAGTAATAAAACAGTCCAATTTTGTGCATTGCTACAGAATTCCCTTTCTCTGCCTGGTATTCCAATATCTGAAAATCCTCATCTTCCTCCCCTCGTGACTTCCTTAGTGCATCTTTATTCTCCTCTGTTCCAATGTGGATTCTAACTGGCTCAGCCATTGGAGAATCCTTGGATATCAAAAAGCTATTCACTGCTGTCTCTGCTAGTTCAGCATATAACTCAACAGCTTTATCATACATCTGTGAAAAGGATCACAAGAAACCAAAAAACTTCAAAATTAGATAAGTTCCAATTGAAATGTTCAGTGTTGCTTGCTTACATTTTGTCTTAGATATCTAAAAGCAAGTGCCATTTTAGACTGCATATTTCCTCCCGCAGCCGCGAAATGATGATGCAAAATCGATTTGCTTCGGCTCGTCTCACGCATCATCCCAATCCCGTATACGAACCCCATCACTGATTGTGCGTGTGGATCTCCTGACGAGGCAGACGAATCTATCTCTGAAACCGCTTCCTCCATCAATGTAGTGTTTCCTTCACTCGCAGCCGAGAGAATTTTGTGGAGTCCGGAGTAATACTGCGGCGACGCAGAGGCGTGGACGGTGGACTCATTTGTCTCGAAGATTCGACGCCATGAACCGGGATCAAGCTCCTCTTCGGATTTGGGTTCGGATTCACCAAACTCATCGAAATCGGAGGATTCGTAGGCGCCGTTATCATTAAAACCTCCGTTGAGATCTTCGTTGGAGAGAACGAGAACGAAGGGACGGGCTTGAACACGATGGATGTAGAGTGAGAGTGTGAATAGAGATATGGCTATGATACTCTGGCCTGAGACTCTCATTCTTTCTTTTCTCCAGTTTCTCAGTGTTTCTCAGGGAAGAAGACGAAACAATGGATGAGGGTAATGACGTAATTTTATCACACTCCCTTATATTGCCACGTTGATTATTATCACTCATACAATAATCATCCGCCACGTAAACATGTAGATTAGCCACTAAACTTATCATTATGTTGTTAATTTTTTTTACAAGTGTTGCACTGGCTAAGGTTTGAAATGGGCTCTCTTGGAGTAATCCTTAATTTTCAAATTTTCATCAGCATTTACTGAGATTTTATGAATATTGTTCTTTACAAAATTTCCATAGAAATGAAATGTAAATTAAAGATTTTATCATGCAATCATCCAAATTTAGTTTTGAATCTTACATACATGCCACATATATCACAACAAATCAGACAAAACAGGTAAATATAAACCATGAAATTCATAATAAATCTTGCATAATTAACAAACAAGATTATTTCTATGCATGATTGATCTCCACCTATTTATATGAACATTGTAAACAACAAAAGACAAATAACAAACAAAAATGGAGATTAACAAATTTCTGGCCGTAGTCGTAGCCGTCGTGGTCCTCTACTCCGTCGAAGCGACGGCACAAGGAGGAAACCCTCAGTTGACGGCTTGTCTGCAGAAACTGCTGCCGTGTCAGCCGTACATACATTCGCTGAATCCGCCTCCTCCGCCATCGTGTTGCGGGCCGATGAAAGAGATCGTAGAGAAAGACGCACCGTGTTTATGCATCGCTTTTAACAATCCGGAGGTGCTCAAAGCCCTAAACCTCACCAAAGAGAACGCTCTCCTACTTCCCAAGGCATGTGGAGTTAATCCTGACGTTTCACTCTGCTCCAAAATAGCCAGTGAGTGATGATTATTCTTCTATTTATAAGATCCCATAGATATATAACTTAATCAAATATCTTTGATAAGTATACACGACGTTATTTTAATGTTTTTTCTCTATTGTAAATGAAGCTCCTTCGCCTATTGCGTCGCCGGGATCAACCAATGGTTAGCACTAATTCGTGTTTATTTTCAATTTTGTTGTTGTTATACATTTTGTTGAAAAACCCCCCATAAAATACACAAACTCTATTAATATTTTATCAAATTAATTGACATGGGGCTTTTTAATGAGCAGGAACCTCTTCCGCTTCAACTATCAGCTTCAATCGATTTAGCTTTCTGTCTGCTTTTGTGGCAATGATCTTCTTCTGATTATGTCATTTTTTAATTTATAATTATATGTGTGATGACTGTGTAATTCGGTCATCAGAATGTGTTTAAGTATTTTTGTTTTAATCTTTTATATACAATTTCGAAGTTTATCCTCAGTCTTGATATGAAAAGGTATTTTTAAAGAACATAAGTTTTGGCCAACCCCAAAATCACCACCATTCATATCAGAATGACGATAGTTCCAAAGTGTCTACCTGACTGACACCGAAATTATTAACCACTGGGATATGTATGAGACATTCGATTGCCAGCGTTTATGTTGTAAAAACCAAATTCAGGTTAAAGCTAGAAACTATACAAACATGAAACATGTAATTGCATCGACAATAACCAAAAACATACACAACAAAAAAAAATGAAGAAAAAGAATTAACTAATGAGGTTTGGTACTAAAAACTAGTTCAATATTTATTTTCAAACCTCACTTCCTATCCAACTCAAAACGAATTCAACAATAAGTAAATTGATTCATGTTTCTAAAAATGATGGACATTGCCATGTAAATTTAATCTTATACATAAGAAAAATATAAGATTTAAAGTTAGGCCCGACACAATAAATTTGAGGTCCTTGCGCTGGAAAAAAATGTATCATTTGTCCCATGTTTTTTAGAAAACAAAAATGGTACAATCCTAATTTTAATAGATTTCATTCAAAAAGAAAAGTAAAAAATGAATGGACCATGGCTATACCACCTCCAGCACATATATTTAGAGCCAGGCTGTTCACAGTCAAAGTTACCAATTAGTAATATTTTAATTAACATATTTATATATACTAATTAATGCTGATACATTTTCACTGTCCCAACATTAGATACCTGATATTTTATCTTTATCCAGTGGAGACTAACTTATAACAGTAAGGTATCACAAGATTATAAGGAAATGGTAAACTTGTCACATGTATATACTGGTAATTAGTATTTAGTCAATTTTTGGAAATCCAAATTCAGACATTTTGGATTTTGTAGCCTTGGTCATATCTTGGTCTTATCAATACATTCAATTGTATAATAACAAATTCAGTAACCTACAAAAAACTACTATACTAAGAAACAAAACTTTACCTCTATGTTTGACCTGCCCTGTCCAATAGTTGTATCCACCAATATTTCCTAGCTAAGTTAAAAGAAAAAACCTTCCAATATTTTCTCTTTATATGAGATAAAATACACTCAGCAAAACAAACACTGCATAACAAAAAGAAAATGAATATCACAAGAATTCTCGGTGTAGTCACCACCGTCGTCATTCTCTACTCCGTGCAAGTCACAGCACAATTTTTCGGAGACGTTCAACAGGCAATGAGATGCGTAGCAAAACTAATGCCATGTCAACCGTACATTCACTTGTCGATTCCTCCGCCGCCATTGTGTTGTAATCCGATGAAACAGATCGCCGAGAAGGATGTGTCGTGTCTATGCACCGCCTTCAAACATCCAGACTTGCTCAGGTTCCTTGCTCTCACCAAAGAGAACGCTATTAAAATCCTCGACTCATGTGGTATTAATCATGATCCGTCAGTCTGCAACAAGACTAATCGTGAGTTCTTTTTATCTCTTATTAGCTTTAATCAAAATGTGTGACTATTGTATTAATTGCATAGATTATATACGCGTTCTGATATTGATGTTTGTTTTCTTAATGAAGCTTCTTCGCCTGCTGCGTTGCCTGAAGCTGCGACTAGTGGTATGCATTTACCTACTCCATATCAAAATTGAATTTGTTGGATTTGCTATTCGGTTTAACGTTTTATTAATTGTTTAGTAATTAAAATAAAATGATGAAAATTGTGAAATTATATAATTTTTGTGAACTGTGATTATTTTGATGTGACTTTCTTATTGAAACAGGGAATTCTTTCAGCACCAAGAAAAACACAGCTCTAGCCATCACTTTTTTCGGATTTTCTTTTGTATTTCTTGGGATGATCATTTGATTTTTTTCTTTGTAATTCTCAGAGACATATATATATATATATTTTTTTTTGAATTAGCTGACATCTGAAAAAAAAGATTCCAGTATTACCGTCTGCTAAATATGCTAAGCACCAATCAACTTAGAAAGACCTAAGAAAATGAGAAGAGCACACAACAATTTCTCAATGATTGAAAGATTTATCAGGTTCTAGGATTTTTCTACTGTGACCTCAATGATGGTTAGACTATTATAAATGATTGAACGAAAACATTAAGGAAAAAATTATATTTTTTTCTAACGATTTTAGACTGAACGAATATCTTTCATCTATCAATTCCCCCCCCCCCCCCCCCCCCACCCCCACCCCCATTATGTTTGTGATATTGTAGCTCCTAACGAATGGTGAGAATTGAGAAACACGAATCTCTCTTTTTGGCATGAGCAAAAAAATAGCAAAAATCTGTCTAAAAATTAGATTTCCTAATTTCTTTTAAAAGTCATTGCTAAAAAACACTGTTTGGTAAAAGCAGAAATAAATCTTAAAATTAGATTCCTTAATTCCTTATAAAAGTCATTTGCTAAAAATACTCCGTAAATACCGTGTTGGCATGAACACGTGTTCATGTTGTGTGTGTAATAGAATAATGGGTCCCTAGAATATCAGAAACAGACAAGCAAACGAGTCACCCACTTGCTTGCTACTCCACGCGCCTTTAACCGCGTCTGCCTTCCACTCTCTTCTTCTTATCCCGCGTTCTTTGGAACTTGGACTTGGGTTCGTTGACATCAAACTTTGAATTTTATTTGCTAAAAATGTGATCTAGAAGATAAAGAATTAAGTATTTTGAGATTAGTACTAACCTAGTCCTAACTTCTTATCTGAATTTGTTAAAAATCGGAGGATTTCTCACGTGAACTTATCTGAAAACGATAAAGACTGAAGCCAGAAGGTTATAATTAACCGAAAAAACCGAAGTAGTCAATTCAATACCCGAAACAAAAGACCGGAATCTCGATCACTTAACCGAACTAATTGACCACAAAAATAAACTACTTTTAAAATAGATGAACGAAGAAGCGCGTGAGATTTTCCATATAAAGACGCTCGCAAACCCAATCCTCTTTCACAAATCACAAATCACATCTCTTCATCTTCCTCGGTTTATCCAAATCCTCATTCAGACTTCATCAAATCGTTTCTTGCTTCCGATCCGAAATTTGCGGCGGGAAAAGAAGATAACATCAACAAAAAAATGATTTCTCTATTCATCTCAAACTTTTCAAACTTATCAAACTTATCTCCGACCTTTGATAACATGAACATGAACATCCCATCGAAGAAGATCGTACCGGTACCGACACCGAGTGAGAAAGTTGTCTCTTTGGTATCTCGAACCGGACGAGATCTCCAACGTTACAACACCGCAGGGTATCGTCAAGTCGTCGGGTACGTTCAATTTTACCAAACCCTAATTTTAAAATTCTAGGTTATGAATTTGGGGGAATTTTGGAATCTGATTAGAAATTCGAAATTTATTGCAGATGTGTACCATATAGATACAAGAAACACGGAGGAGGAGAAATTGAAGTGCTTTTGATAAGTGCACAGAAGAAAGGGAAAGGAATGTTATTACCAAAAGGAGGTTGGGAGATTGATGAATCAATAGAAGAAGCTGCTTTAAGAGAGACAATTGAAGAAGCTGGTGTTACGGGTCAGCTTGAAGAATCACTTGGGAAATGGCAATACAAAAGCAAAAGACATACTATGATTCATGATGGTCATATGTTTCCTTTGCTTGTTAGTCAGCAGTTTGAGATATGGCCTGAATCTGAATTCAGACAACGCAAATGGGTTTCTTTGTCTGAAGCGATTGAGTTGTGTCAGAATTCGTGGATGAGAGAAGCTTTGGAAGCTTTCATTAACCGGAAATGCCAGACCCAATAAGGATAATGTAGCATCTCTGGGAACAAAGAGCTCTTCATTTGGAAGCAGATGCATATAATTGAAGAGCAGGTCCTCAAGTTTAGTGTTCTGATTTGATTCATTCATTTGTTAATGATGTTAGTAGACTAATTGATAATAACTGATTGTTCTGAATGATTGTCTTCACAACATGTAATGTGTACATATATAAAATGGATCAATCTCATAGATGTAATAACGACTTGGTCTTCACTTTTGATTTCTTATGATTTTCAATTTGTTGGTGTTATTTTTTGAAAAAAATGCAGATTAGGCGGTGATGAATAATTATTGACGAGACCAAGGAAAACAAAGTAAGATTATAACAAACAAACAAAAAAAAAACAATTTGAATGTTTCGTTCATTGACTAAATTTTCAACCGTGGAAAGAAGAAAGTACCAATTCTACCCTCAATTAATAAGTTTAAGGGGATAGGGGTCCGGAAGTTGGGGAAGAAGAAGAAGACGGAAACAATGGCAATTAGCTTAGGTAGAGTCGTCGTTCCGTCGTGTACCATTTCTGGAGATCGGCTCTTCATACCTAACTTCTCGGCCATCTGCAGCGTCTCTTGTGGACGAATCAATGTCGGAACCGGCGTAATTTCTGCTCGTCGACGCCGTGACATTGGCGGGGTTTTAATATCTAGCTGTCTCTCTACGGATTCATCTTCTTCTCCACCGTCTTCTTCTTCTGGGCCGAAGACGAAACTCTATGTCAGTGGTAAGTTAGTTCCCTTCCTTGTTTCTGTTTCCAATTCTTCATCTTGCATATATCCCAGTTGGTGAATGATGTTACTGTATTTTGGAACTTTTTGGTTATACAACTGTGATTCTTCACTATTTCTTCGAGTATTATGTATGACATTAGATGTAGTTTTTTTTTTACCGTGGATACGTTGAGAGCTACATGTCATTGTGTTACTATAAGCTTAGGATATCTCCAAAATATTCGGAGCAAACACATTTGTGGTCACCAATTTATGTAGTTAACAATGTTAGATGTTAGAACTTGCGGTATAGTTTTAAATGTTAGAGAGAATGGAATGATAAATTTGTTTGTGGGGTTCTAGAGCCTTGTGGAATAGCTTCACTCGGTTAGGGAATGTCTCTGTTTGGTTACTTTCAGAACTGGTGAGATTATTGGGTATTTGTTACACCGCTGTAATGGTACCTAAGACATTGCCGGATTTGTTGTAAAGGTAGATAATGATTTTGGTTGGTGTATAGTGTTGTGTGTGAGCTCTGATATACTGGGGAGATAGATATCTTTCTGCTGTTAATTGTGGTTAATTTTAATTCATTACTAGCAACACACTGTTATAAGCTTGTTTTCTAAGTAAAAGGGATTGGTGCAAGTTGAATAGTGGGGAATTAGAGCCTTAGACATGGCCATAAGCAAAAGCAGTGTTAATGCTCTTCTATGGTTTCCTTTTTTTGTTTCACTTTTCAGCTTTCTGCAACCTTTTTGATGCCTCATCGTCTCTTCTTTCACTCAGACACTCATTATATGAGACTTGAACTCTAATGAAATGGATTGAGGGTTTGATTGGTATTGACTTGACTTTGATGGTTTATCACAGGGCTTTCTTTCCGCACAACTGAAGATACCTTACGGGATACATTTGAACAGTTTGGGAACCTTATACACAGTAAGCATAAACCTCTCCTTTTGTTCCAACTTCTATCCAAATTCTACAACTGTAACTCATGTTCTTGATTGTGTCCCCATGTAGTGAACATGGTGATGGATAAAGTAGCTAATAGACCAAAAGGTTTTGCTTTCCTACGGTATGAAACAGAGGAGGAGGCTATGAAAGCTATTCAAGGGATGCACGGAAAGGTACTCACCTCAACATTACACTCTTGTCTTCATTCTTAAACCGTTTATCTGGTGATTGAGAACAATACAGCAAATTTCTGATTTGGTGTTTATACAGTTTTTGGATGGAAGGGTAATATTCGTGGAGGAAGCTAAAACCAGATCAGATATGTCCAGAGCAAAACCCAGACGAGACTTCCCCAAACCTCAATCCAAACCTCGCACCTTTCGTACCTGGTAGCTCTTTTGATTTTGTCTTCATACTGTGTAATGAATTGTATAATTTTAAATGTAGTTTTCAGAATATACAATGGAGTCATTGGTGAACTCATTCCAAGTTTAAACCAGAGTAACATTATTTTAAATAACGTAAGTCATGTCAAAATGGATAATATAGCTTTTAAAAGAAGAAGGTAAAATCAATTTCCCTTTACTTAGGATTAGTGTTAATAATTGAATCATAGTTTTGTTACTCAAAAAAAAAATCACATGAAAATTAGGGTTTACCTATTCTTTTAGGATATCTACCGATTTGGTCCAAAGAAATAGAGTTATGATTATATGAAAGATTTAATAATTTAGGTTATAATTTAGTCTCAAAAATTATTTAAAAAGAAGTTAACGTATTTATCTTTTTTTTTTTTTTGGTTTAATGTTAAACTACGTATTTATCTATTTACACAAACAACTGCTATATCTTTGAGGAGATTATGTAGGGTTATAAAAGAAGTTTCTTTTTTTTTTTTCCTTATCTGAGAAACCAATTTCCATTTTTTTAGGTTTTCTATTCCTTTTACGAGACTTATCACTCTTGTCTCTATATATATAAACTAAAGACCGCATACGCTTTAAGTGTCAAAAGCCAGATTAAGAGTTAAGAAACTTCATAGTCTCTCGATTCTCAATTCGATACAAAACGAAACATGGCGATAGAGAAACAAGAGATTAACGAGTCGTCGATCGGATTCAACTTAATCTCCGAGAAACGTCGTCATAACAAGACCCACGATGACAAACCCTACTTGGTCGATTCTCTGACATTAAACTCCTGGGCATCACAACCATCTACTGATGAAATCATCATCATCGATGACGATGAGGAGAAGGAGGTAACCCTAGAGCCGAAGAGGAAGAAGCCGAGATTAGGGTCTTGGTGGGACAACGTCGAAGCCGTGGACGAATTATGTTGCGTGGTCAAGGGATCACCGCCGAAGGCAAAGGAGGACAATGGTGTTGCATCAAAAGCGGATTCATATTTTTCTTCTACTGATCTTCACGAGACGATGGAGAACAAGAAGATTAACGAGGATAAGAGATCACTACCGGAGAAGGATAAAGACGAGAGTACTGTTGGTGAGAGTAATACTAAGAATAAGGGTATGAACACGTGACGCTTGAGGATTTAGGGGTTTCGGTGGAAGATCTCAAGAGTGTCCCATGGGAAGCGTTTGAATTTGATTCGACATGGGAGATTAGGTCGGATCCATGGTATGGTGGATACATGGAAGACTTGTCTCTCTTTGATTTTAATTCCCACACTTAATTGCTTCTTTTTAGTCTATGTTTTTTTTACAGTTCTTGTATGTTTTGCTTTGTTTGGATGCTGGTTTTTCACTCTGCGTAAATCGAAATTCGCTTCTTTTTTTCCATCAATTCTTTCATGTAAGCAAACATCTCTACTAGATTGATATTGTTCGCCATATTAAGTTCCAACTTTGGGATCAATTCTAAACTGCCTTTAGATTTATTTAAAACTCATGAAATATCTAATATATTGAACGGTTACAAACAGAAAATATCAAGGAAATTTCATAAGTACTAAATAACTAAATCTACTCAATTTCACCAAAATAATATACCTCAATTCAGTTGTAATATTTGACTTCGTTCATACTTTTTTTTATTCTAAAACATCATAAATCTCAATCGTAATTGGAATAATCTCCAATTCTCCATGTCATGATGATTAACATTTTTTTTTATCGAATTATAGTGAAGTAGCAAAAGTGAATCAGATGTTATAAAAGCCCACTCTAATAATGGTTGTAAATCAACCCAATTGAAAATAAATCCAAAGAAACTTTTTTGTTGAACCAAACAAATCGAAGTAGGAGCACATCAGGCCCACTATCTTGTAAGTCTATGTCTGAAGAGAAAACAGAGCACAACAACGAAGGACAAAGCAACCGAGGGATGGGCCAGTCACTAATGCAACAAACTCTGAAGCCCATTTATGAAGAAAAGCCCAAATGTTAATCTGTTATAAAGCCTCATATAAGCCCAATAATTAATTTTCTTCACAACGGCTCCACACAGTGAGTGTTGTACAAATGGCCAAAAGGTGCAATACGATTACTGAGATTGAGAGGCAACTTCCTGGAGCCAGGAATGCTCCATTGTACGTACCCTGGGCCTGATGCTATAATTATGTGTCGACATGTGTGGAACAAATGTCTGGTTAATAATTTTTAAATTAAAAACACACACAATTTTGTAATTAAACATCATTAAGCATGTGCTCAATAAATAGACACATGACACATGCTAAATGCTACATATATATGGCAAAAAAAACATCAACTAAATATTCAAAAATTCAAATCTTTAACAACCCCACAAAATTAAACTTTGTTTGAATCACACAAAATTTTAATTTCAATTTAAAATATATAATCCAAACCGTAAACTTAAGGTTATATACCACACAGATATAATTTGAGCTCTTAAACTTTGTGTAGTTAAAGATTGTAATTTAAAACTTTCTTTAATTCATTAAAAAAAACTATACAAAATCCTGTATGGTTAGATTTTTTTTTCTTCTACAAGTATGGTTAGATTCTGATTTCAAAATTTTGTGGAGCTATGTCTATAAGGCATGTGCATAAATACACACATGATACATGCATAACGCATAAAGGCTAAAGCTATAAGAAAATACTATAAACGTATGTGTCCTGAATTCAAAGATCTTATCTGAATCTTCTTACAACATACTATCAAATATAATAAAAGATTACAAAAGTTGCCAAACATTTGAATACGATGGCCTCATACTTAGAAATCAAACAGATGGCTGTTAGAAGCTTTTCCACGTTGGCCTACCAAAATGTTTAATCCTCCTCTTTGGTCCTTCTCATTACCTCATTTAGTCATTAACTTCCTCGTCCTTTAGCCTCCTCTTCGTTCATCGAACCTTCACACTTTTCATTTCTAAAGCAATCTCATTTATTAATAGTCGGCAACAAATCATTTATTAGTGTATAACTACTAGATTAGTTACCGTTTTTTCTTACACTATAGTTAAAACCAAAGCCGCCCAAATCTTTCAATTCCAATAACTTTTAGATACCTTATCGTTGTACTACGATTAGGATTAGTCATTTTCCATGATATATTATATAATGTGAACAAATTTACAGTCTGATGCAATTAACCACGTGCGTAATCAAACACTCACACAAGTTGCATTTTTTACGATATTATATAGGAGGAAAAAAAGAAAAAAAAAATCCATTTTAAGATAAGAATAAAACTAAATAAGGAAAAAGAAGGATAATTAGGTCATCTTCACCTTCCTCGTTGTCTCCTCACACTGTAAAAGACTTGAAACTCATATAAAATCTCAAGCTTCTATCTATTTCTTCTTTCATCATCATCATCATCACTCTCTCTTCTTCTTCTCTCTATTCCATGGCTTTAGTACGTGAACGTCGTCAGCTAAATCTCCGTCTTCCTCTTCCTCCAATCTCCGACCGCCGCTTCTCCACCTCTTCCTCCTCAGCCACCACCACCACCGTCGCTGGCTGTAACGGAATCTCCGCTTGTGATCTCGAGAAACTCAACGTTCTCGGATGCGGAAACGGCGGGATTGTTTACAAAGTCCGTCATAAAACCACATCGGAGATCTACGCTTTGAAAACAGTTAACGGCGACATGGATCCGATTTTCACAAGACAGTTGATGCGAGAGATGGAGATTCTCCGCCGTACAGATTCACCGTACGTCGTTAAGTGTCACGGAATCTTCGAGAAACCTGTCGTCGGTGAAGTATCGATTCTAATGGAGTATATGGACGGCGGAACCCTAGAATCACTACGCGGCGGTGTAACGGAGCAAAAACTCGCCGGATTCGCTAAACAGATCTTAAAAGGATTAAGCTATTTACACGCTCTTAAGATCGTTCATCGTGATATCAAACCGGCGAATCTTCTTCTCAATTCGAAAAACGAAGTTAAAATCGCTGATTTCGGAGTTAGTAAGATCTTAGTCCGATCATTAGATTCGTGTAATTCGTATGTTGGTACTTGTGCTTATATGAGTCCGGAGAGGTTTGATTCGGAATCTTCCGGTGGAAGCTCTGATATCTACGCCGGAGATATCTGGAGTTTCGGATTGATGATGCTTGAGCTTCTCGTTGGTCATTTTCCTTTGCTTCCGCCGGGACAGAGACCTGATTGGGCGACGTTGATGTGCGCGGTGTGTTTTGGAGAACCGCCGCGAGCGCCGGAGGGATGTTCTGAAGAGTTTAGGAGCTTCGTTGAGTGTTGTCTCCGTAAAGATTCGAGTAAGCGAT